>NC_057812.1:581416331-581716331 GCF_018294505.1 Triticum aestivum
CGGCCGCGTTGACCCGAGCTGGTTGCGAGAGCGGATGGAGTGGCGGCTTCACGGATTCCTTATTGGAGGTGCCGGTATGCACGCACGCCTTCTTGATTTTGTGCCTGCCTCTTTCCTGACAGAATTCTGACTCTGCCTGGGCGTTCTCCTACTTTGTGTGTGTTCAGAACGATGCACTAATGCAGGTTTCGTATACACATGCTTTTCTTTTTTCTTCTTCGTATGCATATCTGTGAATCTTGTGAGCCATGATTGGCATGCTGCTATGTATGTCACTCTGTCACTTAGAGGTGCTGCTACTACCTAATTTTTATGCTAGAAATAACTACCAAATACAGACAGAATGTACAAATTTATTACACATGATTGAGGGCAATAATCTATATATTTCCTGCAGTACCTGTCAGCCCGCTGACGAACTCGTGAAATATGGATAGAGCTGCCACCTGATCACCGGGGCCAAGAGGGAGCCCCAAATAAACCATTTCCTCTATTATAATCAGATTTTTGCACAGAGCTAAGGGATGGTTTCATTGAATAGCTCTTGTGTTCATCTAATAGTTAGTTTGGTATGTCTTTGAGAGACAGTATGGATTCCTACTAAATGCATTTAATTTTGGGGTTTTTGATAATGCACATAACCATGGCATTTTCTTCTGGAATGTTTGTTTTCAGCATCTGCTTCATCTTGCGATTATATAGGTTGTAAGAAAGAGCCAAGATTAAAACTGGTGCATAGCATCCAGGTTTTTGTCGAACTGCGATGGAGATCGCTCTTCTGTTGTTGGATGTGAGAGCCCCTCTCATGCCGGAGAACACTATACATGTTTTTTGTGTTCCCTATTAACAGCTATAAGTGCAGCGGGGTTAAAACAGTGTGGCGGGAAACATGAGAGAAGATGATTGTACGTGGTATATGTATGCTAGAATCAATGGAAGCGATTGGCTTAGTAAGTTTACATGGAGAAACAGTTCAAGAAATATCTTGTTTGAACAGCTTAGCATGTTTTTTCTTTGACTCCTTTGCCTTTGAAGTTTTGACATGCTGTTCTTATTCATCTCAAGCTGAGCAAGATGCTATCCAGTACCTGTGTAGAGAGCTTGAGAACTACGGATTGCTCCTGTGTGAGAGAAGTCTGATCAGCCAATTTCTATATATAATGTAGCTACTTTTATATCTTTGTCAGTGAAAAATATTGCTTTGTTCTTTCCTGATCCTATTTTGTTAGCATGCTATTTTATATTTTTGGGCCTACCTTAAGAAACATAACATTAGTGATGTCTTAAGCATATGATGGTTTGAATGGTTATTATTCACTATGGGTGCATGGCTATTCTTGGGTTTGAGCCTTAGGCATGCAACAATGAGATCTAATTGCATTGTTTGTTAACTATTTAAACCAAAACCATTCATCAATCTTGATCGGAAATCTTATCCCAATACTTTTGATACTGTGCTTCGATTTTGATAACAAAATTTGTTTCAACTTGCCATGTGGAAAATCAAGTAAGAGCATATCCATGTTTACTTATTAGTTTGTTTTCTGAGAATGGTGCGGGATTTACAAATTGAAAAAGTAATTATTGTTTGAAAATCATTTTTAACAAAAAATCATTTGAAAATTTTGTTATGATATGGTTGTTTGACTGATTGCGATGTTGTTTTAGTGGTAGTTTTTTTCAACTGTCTAAGCATATATCTATTTTTTGTACACCCGGTGCAACGCACGTGACTTTTTGCTAGTCTCTCCCTAATAATAAAGCACGGATTGGGTCTTCGGGTTCACCGTCACGGCGTTCTTCAGAAAACCCCTTGACTTTTATGGAAATAAACCCGCAGTACAAAAGTAATTGAGTAAAAACGATTCGATTGTTTCTCCGCAAAGAATTATGCGCCGCCTGGCTGGGCCTCCTGTGCTTGTTCGGCTAATAATAATCCCACATCGCGAATTTATATCCAATCTAACCAGAGCGAACAACTAATCCGCAAACACAGGTCAGGCGGATGAGGCACACACGAATCGATCAAAAAAAGGAACGGTGGCGAAAACAATGCCCAAGGTCTCATAAAACCAGAGGAGGAGGAGGGATTTGGGCGCGCGGGGTGCTGTGCGGTGAGAGGAAGCAGTCGTCGTGGCCTGAACCCGAGCTCCTGGCGGTGGGTCATGGCGCCGGCGGGATTTGGGGCTCCAGCGGTTGGCGAGCGGGGCGAGTGGAGGCCCGGAACGGGCGGATCTCAACATGGAGAACCAGATCCGGTGGGTAGCGCGAGGCAGAGGCGAGGCGTCCATGGCGGCATGCTCATCTGCTTGGCTTCCCCGGTGGCGGCGGTCACCAGCGGTGTGCGGAGGAAGATGAGGGAGGGTCGAGGCTGGCGTGGGGCGGCGCTGGAGGGAGACGAGGGGATCGGTCTCCCTGGCTGCTAGGGTTAACGGGAGTAAGGTGGGCCGACCTGGACGTGAAAAAAGTTAAGTTAGGCCCGACGGTGTTGGGCTGCGCTGGCTAATGGGCTCCCTCTCTTCTTTCTCAATTAAACAGAAACTTTTGCGTAAAAAAAGAAAACTTGAAGAAAAGAAATACAAGGGATTTAATCAAAAATAGATATTTCTTTCGGGTCACAGAAATAATCAACATATATTCAGTTTCACCTTTGTCTGCAGGCTACTCCGGTCGGATGAGCCGGCCGAGTAGAAGAGAGAGAGCAGGCGTTGGGGAGTCGGGAGTGCTAGGAGAGAGCGGAGAGCGGAGGAAACAAAAGGTAGTTTTGTCAATCTAATTCAATACGGTCAAATGAGGACATGATAGATGGAGCGCTAGCAGTCGAGAAAATTGTTAAAACAATGTTCATAATTTTTAAATAACTTTACAAATAGTATAAAATGTTCATGAATTCAAAAAAGTTCTTGATTTAAAAAATGTTTAAAAATTTGAAGTGTTCATGAATTTGAAATATGTTCACGAGTTTCAAAAAATGTTCATGATTTCATGAAATTGAGATTGATAAGGAATCTTGGTGATACAGCAAATTGTGATCATGACCATTGGAGATAAATTTTTTTCTCCCGTTGCAACGCACGGGCGTTTTTGCTAGTCTCTCCCTAATAATAAAGCACGGATTGGGTCTCCGGGTTCACCGTCACAATACGCTTTCTTCACATGTCATAATACGCTTTTACGATTTGTATAGATAAAATTGTAATATAAACGAGGTGGTACTACTCCCGAGAGCTCTAACAGTCGAGCTTTGGCTGAAACCTAATCAGGCCGGCCCGGTCCAGCTTCGGCTGAAACCTCAGATACGTAATCGGGCCGGCCCAGTCGAGCTTTGGCTGAATCCTCACGTACACAACCGGGCCGGCCCATAACCAGGAAACGAGAACATGAAAATAGCACGAAAAACAAAACCACACTTGATGGGTTCGATCTCGCCACCTCACGCTAGGTAGCAGGGACGCCAACCACATGAGCTAGCTGTTGATAATGCTCAAATTGCAGCGCCCAAGTTAAAGTAGTTTAGCGACAGGTCTATTTATTTTTCTTAAATATTTTCAACAATTCTTGGAAACAAGTGTGGACAATTTTCCTTAAAATATTTGAATATGAATACGTTTTTAAAATCGTGGATAAATATTGAAAATTCGAACAAAATTTTTAAACCTGAACAAATTTTGCAATTCCAAACATTTATTTATTTTTGATATACGTTGTATTTTTAGAAGAATATACATTGAACATTTTTTTACATAAATTTTACAATTTTACATACAAATTGAACATTTTTCTCCCGTTGCAACGCACGGGTCGGCTCCCTTCTTTCTTGCGGAATAGAGTACACAGTAACGGGCCTGCCCAGTACGGGGTGCTGTAGGCGCCCGTTTGCAGAATACATGTTAACGTGCGCCTGCAGCGCCAAATAGGATTTGCTTTTGACGCATTTTGTGTCAAAAAGACGTCCGTTCGCATAGGAATCAAGCGACTGGGCCGGCCGATTTGGATTGACCTCGCGCGAGAGGTCGGGCGGCAAATGCATAAAAAGAAAAAAGCGAGCCGCCTGGGATTCAAACTGTGGACCTCCACTTTATTCACCCGACAAGCTAGCCACCGCATCGACTAAAACTTTTATGACATACCTGTGGGGTGAATACAAATGAACTGAAAACCGAAATACATGCATATTTTTTCTACAGTATATATTTTCACGGCAGCCGATTTCAAAGAGTTTATTCATCCCATCATGCCTGGCGTTGTGTCGTGGAATGAAAAAGGGTCTTGAGCAATTGGGTTAGGGAAGTGTGGGTTTTTTTTCACCCGATGCAACGCACGGGCGTTTGTGCTAGTCTCTCCCTAATAATAAAGTACGGATTGGGTCTCCGGGTTCACCGTCGTGGCTTTTTTGCAAAGGTCCCTGTGGTTTTATGAATTAAACCCGCCGTCCCTACTTAAGTGGATCTGAAATAACGATTCAAATTTACAAATTAGCCTTTGCATTTTGTAAGATTTCCACCTGCGCTTCTTTGTTCATCTTATCCAGTGAAAGAGAAGGTGGAACGGGGACAGCGGCGGCTGGGCTCTCGTCGGCGCGGAAGGTGTCCGGCTCTCCCCTCTGCCTCCGGCCCTCTCGGCCTCTCCTCGGCCTCCGGCGTCCCCGGTCCCTCGATCCTTTATTCAAAAAAAAAACGCCTACATCTTATCCAGATGCTGTCGGTCCTTGACCTGCCGTCCGTGCGGCACGGTGGCGTCCTTGTCGGCGGCGGAGACGGCATCCTTGTCGGCGGCGGAGACGGCTACGGATGCAGAGGAGGATGAGAAGGCGTCCGACGTGCCTTGCGCGGGAGGACGGAGGACGCCTCGCCTGGGCGTGTGCTCGGTGAGGGGCGGCGCCCTTGCCGGCGTTGCCGGCGGCGGAGACGGCTTCTGCTGCGCGGCGGGCTGGAGCATGGGGGGTAGTTGTCGGGCAACATGAGGAGGCAGAGGCGGCCAAGGCAATGAGGCACGGCGTCGGCTAGCCAAGGGGCGGCCGGAGCAGAGGACGTCCACTTCCCCAGTCTGCGCACTCATCACGGCAAGGTACAGCCTGCTCGACCAGTGGACATTGCACCTCCCCCTGCCCCCGTCCATTACCCATGGCGCTCCTCCCAATCTCACATGGCTGTGTTGCCTCTTCTGGTTGCAGGCTAATTCGAGTTAGCAACTTGGAGTAATCACGTTCTCTCTAATACTGTGTGCAGACCTATCATGTTTTCTGAATTTCTGCCTGCAGCCCAAGTGCTACCATGTTCCCTGATAAATTTCTTACTCTGAATTTTTATGTGCTTCCATGTTCTGTACATGTACATGTACTCTGAAATTCATTCTATCTTGTGCAGTCAGTATTGGGTGTATACTCATGACTTCCAAAGCGCCACTTGATGTAAAAAATCATATGCACAATGCTGCAAGCTTGGCTAAAGGTGGATCTTTTTGCGATCCTATATAGCATGTTGTTGGATGTGGCCGGGGTTTTTGTTGGTAATTGTTGCGGGAGCAAGCAAAGGAGCCTGGCTTGGTACATATGGGTTAATTGTTCTTGATCAATTGTCGTGCGTTAATTGTTAGGTCTGGTAACATCCTGCTCCCCTGTCTGATTTGGGTTGAATTCATGACCGTGGCCTTCTCCAACAGAAATCAGTGGAGTGCCCGACCCGGATTGAATTTCGCTGCTATAAGAAGGAAGGGTCCTTGGCCGAAATCTCCATCAGGTTGCGTACTTGGACCAGAAAATCCATCAAATCCCGGAGTACTTGGACCAGAAAAGCATCGTGTCGCCTTCAAGTTCGCCGGAGGAAGAAGTGCCGAGTTTGCCGGAGGTAGAAGAACATCCGTCGAGCCGTCCAATATCGCCAATGGCGGGCTACACCAGAGGTATGTAATGCCTCGACCCCCTCAAAAATAGCGTTGCTGCGTTGGTTGTGAACTTGTGGTGCCTGTGTTCCTCACAGTAGTTGTTTTTTTGCTGTTACTATAGTTGGTACACCACTGTATGATCGATGAATTCAACCGAGTTTCTTTGTTTGCACTGTTGTATAATGAATGTAACTGATTTGCCCCCCTTAGGATCTACCCTGTTTCAGTTTATTTTTTCTGAAAATTTGGTGCTACTTCCGATTGCTCACAATTATAGTTTGGCTGAAATGCACTGGAGTCTTTAAACCAACTACTTCATCTTTTTTATGTATTTTGCATTATGTTTCAGCTAATCAGAAATGCAAGCGGCAAGCCCCTGTTTGAGTTTACTTTTTTTGAAAATTTGTTGTTACAAGCCAAGGATTGAACCAAGAAATCAAAGACGTTTTCTTTGCCTCTCACCTGGCACATTCATGCTATCTCCTCCATTGCTATCGGTAGCTTCAAGCAGTAGCAGCAGCATGCCCCATACCGTTACGTACGTGCTAATTGCTGTAGACCATGCCGACACCGGCCTCGCCTACGAGTACAACTGCGGCTACCTCGCCCTCCCATCGCACACAAGTGTTGCCGCCTACGGCGCGACCACATCTACTGCGATAGTCGTTTCGCGAGGAGCCGACTATGTCGCCGGCGGCCTCAGCACTCTCCTCCATCACAAACCTAGCCGCGGGATCTGCCATTGCAAGACTATAGGTTCAGAAAGGCCATGCTATACGAGTCTGTGTTACCCCCAAGTGTAAGATTAATCTTCTTCTTTCTTTGAACAGTATTCAAGAATCCTACCATATAGCAGTATCATCTTTGTTGCTGCACATATTTGGTTCGGGTTGGCCCAACCTAAAAAATTCAGGGAAGACAAAGCTGGAAAACTATAGATGGTGCTTGCTACTCAGATCTATTCTGATGCTTTCCTTACTGTTAGTTAGTTTTTTGCATACTACTATAGCTAAACCATGAATTGTTTGTTTCTGTTAGTTAGCTTTGTGCTTCTTCATTGGTATTCAATTAACATGAAGTAACCATGATAGCTGGTGCTGAACTCATGTACATACACTCCCGGATCTTTTGTATTTACAAGGATTGGTTCATGTTATGATTTTTTCATGGAGTGACATTAGTTCCACTCTTTTATACATCTTTGCCGCAGGTCACAAAACTGCTATTCTATTTTAATTCTTTAGTGCCTACTATTGTCCCTATAGGTTTTTTTCGTGACTAATAATAAGGGTTGGATGAAGCAAATCAGACACACTTCTAAGGTTAGTCTCCTTGATCTTTTTCTACTCACGTGAGCAACTAATGTTTGCTTCTCTTCGGTCCAGGTCATAAAACTGAGGGTTGTTACTAGCAAATTGTGACTGTTTAATTGACGCCGTGATTTTTTCTAAAAGAAAAAAAATTGAGAATATGATGTGTTGTCCATGTGAATACTAAAAATATATGTTTACGACGTTGATGTTAACCAGTTAATATATTTATGCACACGGTACAACACATAGTCATTTTTCTATATGTGGTAAAAAACGTTTTACACAGGGCAATCCCCCAACTGGGCCGACTCATGCAGTAGGACATCCTATACTGTGCTCTATGCGCTCTAGGAGAAGACGCAGCACGCCTGTTTGGGCCGGTCCATGTCCAAGCGGCCTGTTTTTTTCTGCTTTCTTCTTTCTACTTTAAATAATTCTGGACTTCAAAAAGTTCTCAAATTAAAAGAAATGGGAATTCTGAAATATTTTTTTAAATAAATCATAAAATATTTGTGGCCTCAAAAAGTGTTCACAATTTTCTAAAAAATGTTTGCTTATTCAAAAAATGTTCGAAACTTTGAAAACAAATGTTCCATAAATCAAAAAATGTTCATGATTTTTTGAAAAGGTCATGTATGAAAAATGTTAATGAAATTGAATAAAAATTTGCCAATTTAAAAAATGTTCATGAATGAACAAATATCTTAAAAATTAAAAAATCGTTTGTGACTTACAAAATAGTTTATTCATGCATAAAATGTTCGCTGATTCAAAAGAGATTATGCATTTCAGAAAATGTTCGTTAAGTAAAAAATATTCATGAATTTCAAAAGAAATCCCACCAATTTCCAAAACAATGTTCATCCACTCAAGAAATGTTCGCCGATTCAAGAAATGTTTTTTAAATGTTTGCAAATTTTTAAAAATGTTTGCAAATAATATAAAATATTCATGAATTTGAAAAATATCCTTAATTTTTGAAATTGATCAAAAATTTGTAGAGTGTTCATGAACTTGAAAAATGACCACGGTTTCAAATATGTTTATGCGTTTAAAATGTGTTCATGATTTCACAAAATTGAGAGTGGTATTGTATCTGGGTAATGCAGCAAAATGTGATCATAGCCATTAAAGATTATAAAAAAAAATTCCGTTGCAAAGCACGGGCCCTTTTGCTAGTAATAATAAAGTACGGATTGAGTCTCTGGGTTCACCGTCGCGACGTTTTTCAAAAAACGTCTCTGTGATTTAGGGTAATACAACCCGCAGTCCACAATTAAGTGAAAAACGTTTCGTTCGGCATGTTTTTCAGAAAAACACCTCATATTTTACATAATCAGCCCGCAGTCCACGATTAAGTGAAAAACGTTTCGTTCGGCATGTTTTTCAGAAAAACACCTCATATTTTACATAATCAGCCCGCAGTCCATCAACACCTCTTTCCTCCTGAGTTAGGTTCCGAGCGAGATGGGGCCGCGATCCAGACAACGCTGGGCGCGGCGGCGGCGATCTCCGGCCAGATCCGGTCGAGGAGTCGAGGCAGGTCCGGATCCTGTTTAGGGGACGGTGTGGAGGCGATCTACGAAGCGCGGGAGGAGGTCAGGCGGCGGGGCTTGAACTCCAAGTTCATGGCGGCGGCGTTCCTCGCCGGTTCCGACCGAGATGGGGAGCTCTGGCGGAGTCTCTCCATGGATATGGTGGCCCTGCACCTGTGAGGGACAGAGGGGAGGAGAGGACGCGAGAAGCGGCGGGAAAGTTCTGGTGGTGCCCGTCTCCTGCAACAGCTCTCTTGAGTACGGTCAGAGAGAGAGAGCCGGGAGGAAGAAGGAAAGGAAGGAGACTTCAGGAAGGGGCGGCGGGATCCTGCGGGGCTGGGTTGGAGCCCCGGTGGTAGCTTGCTCCGGTGGTGCTACTGCTGCTGCTGGACGACAGCCGATGGGACAAGGCCTAGGTAAGAGGAAAAACATGTGCTGCATTGACACATTTGATGCAGAGTAGCCACTGTAAGTTCCTCTCCCTTCTCTAATTAGTATTGAGATTCCATTGATATTTGATGGAGAGCAGCCACCAAAAGTTCCTCTTTTGATGCACCGAAAACAGCTCTCTCTCTAATTTATTCTCAGCTACAGAATGACATGTATCTATGCTACTTACTAATGTGATGGATAATGCATGTGGATTGATTCATGAATTAGCAAAATATTTCATTTGAGATGTGCTAGAGAACGGTTTTGATCTAACTGAATAATACAAAGTATTTTAGTTCTGATGGTAATAGACGAGCAACTTTAGTTGTATTTGGTTTCAGTTTTTGTTTTCAGTATATGTTGGTCAGGATTCAACTTTGTTTATGTCCATGTTTTGCTGGTATAATGCATCACCAAGCTTTCTTTTTGTATGATGATATTGTGTAAATCAGCATATGGATGTGGAAAATATTCTTAGCGGCATTAGCCTAGACAAGGATGTTGATGGTTAATTGTTTACATCCCTTAAACATTGGTAATGTTGCCCTTAGAAGCTGGAAACCTATGATTGTTTCTTGCGCTACAATATGGATTTATCTCATGGAAAGCACGCGTGGTGAAAGAAAGGTATTAGCCAATCCTACAAGTTTTGGTTTATTTTTCGGATAGTCCTTTTTGACTGATTAATCATGTGTGACGTTTCATGCAGTGATCTGTCCTAACCAGGAAGACAACACTGAGGTAGTACAGGTTACATCTATGTCCAGAGATGTGGCTAAGATAAAAGATGCTCACAGTTTGTTCATAATTTGATTTGATGAGGAATCCATAGGGTGGCGGATGTTTGCTATGAGGTGGTGTATGTACGTGCTACACCTCATGGCCGTGGCCTGCTTCCTGCAAGCCAATTTACTGCTTCTTCCGAGGTCATATAGTGATGCTATGGCACTGAGAATCTGAAGGTTAGTAATTCTATTCTATTCTTCTCTATTAAGAACAGTGTTATTTTTCATGATTTAGTGACTGCTGAGTGCTAATAAATTAATTCAATCATATTGGGCCATCTGTTATAGAGCTAAACGAACCATCTGAAGTGGGATGCATTGCATTTTCCCAACAGAATTTACAGTAGCACCAAGAAGGGTTGTGTCCATCATCCTCATCATGTCCGATCTAGGCCGCCGGAGCACCAAGTCGCTGGCCTATTCTAACAAGTCCAGGCCCTCGAGGCAGCCCTTCTCGCCGTGGAAGGAGACCCCGATCTGTAGGAACGTCGGGCATGGTCCCGTAATTAACAACAAGACTCTCCTCTGTCCATCCGCATAACTCCCATGAAGAAAAATCTCTAAACTCCAGTCACCACCTTTATGTCGATCTAAGCGGTGGAGAGTTTGGTATGGTGGCAAATCAAGCAACTGCAGATGGAGTCATTCCATGTTACTGCATTGAGTTAGCATACGCGGCATGGATGATAGATCAAACCCAAGTGATTTGGTTATTTAGAACAAAATCTAAGACTTGACCAAATGAAATTGGTATTTTGTTGAACTGAACGACACACATATTGCCTAACCATAATTATGTTACCTATCACGACCTCATGTGCTCCTGAAGCAAGCTGATGTGTGTTGTGTGTACACGTTGTACACTGAATTGTTCATGCGAAAAGATACAGCAGTAGATACAATCTACGCCATGGAGCCGCTAGTGGGGCTCGATGAGGACGAGCGCTAGAAGGAGGTGTGCATGATGCCCAAACGTGGCGTCGAGGCCTTCCACATCCGCACCCAAGCCGCGTCACTACCAAGCTGCTACAAGCATACAGGGCCTTCCGTGTTCAAGCTGAAAAGGCAAGAAGATCTCATTATTAACATGGATAAAAAAGGTGGAACGTCTTCTTCAGTAGAATTACACAATGGTTGGCTGAAGCTTTGGATTGCTAAAGTACCAAGAAAGGTAAAAATCCATCTTTGGTGTATTTATTTTCAGAGAATTTATGTTGGAGATGAGCTTAAGAGAAGAAAGTATATAGATATGGTAAGTTGTTCTTACTGCTTCAAGGGGGAAGCATTTATCACTGCTTTTGGGGTTGTATTTATGTCAGATTCCTGGAGGAAGCTGTTAGTAATTTGTGATTTCTCGTGATCTAAAATTGTCGATCGGAAATTTTCTTCATCGAAGCCCATTCCAATCGCCAACAATTCTGTTTGCACACTCAGGTTTGTGCTTTTCTATGGTGATTTATTAAACATACTTTGGCTTATGATCCCCTTTGACGTACACTTGTGCCCTCCACTACACATTATTTTCAGTTTGCCAAATACTGTAGTAGGTAATGAACTACAGAAAGCGGATTGTTGAGTTTACCAAGCATAATGGCACACCTAATTTTGGCAAATCACCTGAAGAGTATTTCAAGCAAAGATGCGTTGAGATTTTCACATGACTATATGAGGTTACCATAAACTCATGTATTGCCACAATAGCTTCTTTTAATGCAATAGGGAATTGTCTTTTTTTGTATCAGGTAAATAGTTCCTTTCTCACACTTTTTTCAGACCGAGATCGTGTGCTGCTGCTGTGTGGTGTTCTATTTCTGCTGTATTCTTTTTGCTTTTTTGGGGGGCTTCTTCTCATTCTTCTTTGGCACCTACGCTCTACTTGGGGAAACTTTGTACATGGCAATACATAGATTGGAATTGAGATTTGGAGCAATTTTGTTCGTTTTCCTGTGTACCGATGTTGCCATTATTTGTGCGATGATGCCATTATATTGTACAAAGGGAAGAGACAGTTAGAGAGATGGATAGAAATTACTAGCTACTGTATTTGTGTTGTAATTGTTTATTATTAAAGCTTATTGTTTATTGGTTGTTATTGCAGATTGTTGGGATATAAAGTCAATTTTGATTATTTCAAACTAATGTCAGGTTGAATAATTTGAACTAGACTACAACATGTTGATCTCGATGAGTTTGAACATGATTAACATGATTGTGCAATTATTAGTGAGTAAAACAGGTGGGTGAGGTATTTTTACTTCCGGTGGATGTTGACATGCCGCGTTCATGGGCGTGTTAGTGGACACATCAATTTTTCCCCGTAGCAACACACGGGCATATGTGCTAGTATATATATATATATATATAAAAGAAGAATGCAATAAAAGCCTTAATGCAATGCATTGTTTATTAAAAAACATGCATTAGAGCAGAATGATACAGGTAGTGCGATAAGCAAAAAGTAGGACTATGTCCCCTCCAAGGGCAAGCTGAGGAATAATATTAAAGCAAGTATTTCACTCGTTATCGTAATCCACCTGGGAGTTCCCTGGTGTGATGTAGCTTTCTGCCTCCTTGGTTGCTGCATCATGTGTTCGGCAATCATGCTGCTGGACAGGGTTCCAGAGATTAATGTCCTGAAAGAGAGAAAAATAACAAAGCAGGAAGCCCCTAGTGTGGTTTAAGCCGTGACTTGGGGCGTGCCACCGTCGTGCCCCCCTCCCCGCCTGTGCCCATGGTATTTTTAATGCGTAATTATGTACGCATGGCATGGATTTCGCCGTTTGGGTGGGACCGGGGTGGGGGCCGCATTGCTATGCGAGCTCGGAATGTGCCAGGCGGTCCTGTTGCCGATTACTCCGGGCGCGCTTGAAGGTGTTCGGGTCCTTAAACGCCGAACTAGTGGATTGCCTTAAGAGGCTGCTTTGCGCTTCCGCTGCGAGGGCCGCAGTGTGCTCCTCCGTTCGGAGAGAGCGCTCTGTGTTTCCATTAACCGTAATGACCCCCTAAGGTCCTGACATCTTGAGCTTGAGGTATGCATAATGCGGTACCGCATTGAATCTCGCAAATGCGGTTTGCCCGAGCAGTGCATGATAACCACTGCGGAACGGGACTATATCAAAAATTAACTCTTCGCTTCGGAAGTTATCCGGGGATCCGAAGACCACTTCCAGTGTGACTGAGCCTGTGCAATGGGCCTCTACACCTGGTATGATGCCTTTAAAGGTCGTTTTTGTGGGTTTGATCCTTGAGGGGTCTATACCCATTTTGCGCACTGTGTCCTGATAAAGCAGGTTTAGACTGCTGCCGCCATCCATAAGGACTCGAGTGAGGTGAAATCCGTCAATGATTGGGTCTAGGACCAGTGCGGCAAATCCGCCATGACGGATACTAGTGGGGTGGTCCCTACGGTCGAAGGTGATCGGACAGGAGGACCATGGGTTGAACTTTGGGGCGACTGGCTCCAACGTATACACGTCCCTGAGCGCACGCTTCCGCTCCCTCTTGGGGATGTGGGTTGCATATATCATGTTTACCGTCCGCACTTGTGGGGGGGACCTCTTCTGTCCTCCGGTGTTCGGCTGCCGGGGCTCTTCCTCGTCATCGCTATGTGGCCCCTTATCTTTGTTTTCGGCAATTAACTTGCCGGCCTGCTTGAACACCCAACAATCCTTGTTGGTGTGGTTGGCTGGCTTGTCTGGGGTGCCGTGTATTTGACACGAGCGATCGAGTATACGGTCCAAACTGGACGGGCCCGGAGTGCTTCGTTTGAATGGCTTTTTCCGCTGACCGAGTTTAGAGCCTTTGAATCCGGCATTGACTGTCATATCCTCAGTATTATCGTTGTTAATGCGGCGCTTATGTTTGTTGCGACATGACCTGCTATTACTGTCCTTGGTATCCGAAGTACCATGGTTCTTTGATATGTTATTACTGCGAGCCTGCCAGCTGTCTTCTCCCGCACAAAAGCGGGTCATGAGTGTCGTGAGGGCTGCCATAGATTTCGGCTTTTCCTGACGAAGGTGCCGGGCTAGCCACTTGTCGCGGATGTTGTGCTTGAAAGCTGCTAGGGCCTCTGCATCCGGACAGTCGACAATTTGATTTTTCTTTGTTAGGAACCGTGTCCAGCATTGCCTGGCTGATTCCTCTGGCTGCTGAATTATGTGGCTCAAGTCATCAACATCTGGTGGTCTCACATAAGTGCCCTGAAAGTTGTCGAGGAATGCGGCTTCCAGATCTTCCCAACAGCCAATGGACTCTGCTGGCAGGCTATTGAGCCAATGCCGAGATGGTCCTTTTAGTTTGAGTGGGAGGTATTTAATGGCGTGTAGATCATCACCGCGTGCCATGTGGATATGTAGGAGGAAATCCTCGATCCATACCACATGATCTGTTGTACCGTCGTATGATTCTATATTTATGGGTTTGAAACCCTCTGGGATTTGATGATCCATTACTTCATCTGTGAAGCATAAGGGGTGTGCGGCACCTCTGTACTGGGCTATATCGCGACGCAGCTCCAATGAGTCTTGCCCGCTGTGCTCGGCCCGACCGGATTTACTTTTACTGTATCCGGCGTGACGATTATCGTCTCGCGTAGTGGCGCGCCCCCGCGATCCGTAGACCGATCTTACGTGTTTTGCTTTGTCCACCAATACGTCTCGTAGGTCTGGTGTATTTCCCCATGCCTTTTTATTTGAATGGCGTCGGGGTGCAGGCTGAGCTTTTGGCTGGAATGCCTCTCTGTCGCGGCCATGAGGTGGCCTGTCAGTCGCATCATACGCTTCTTCCTTCAGTCGGGGTAGCAACCTGCATTTTGGGTAACTCTTGGAGGGGCGTTCGAGTTTATATTCCTCGGCCGCCAGGACTTCAGACCATCTGTCAGCTAGCAGATCTTGATCAACTTGAACCTGCTGCTGCTTTTTATGAAGGCTATTTGCCGTGGCTATAAGACGGCGCTTGAAGCGCTCTTGTTCGACGGGATCCTCTGGCATGACTAATTCGTCATCGTCGAGGCTTGCCTCATCTTCGGAGGGAGGCATGTGATTATCATCCTCCGCCTCTCCGTCTGCCGCTCCTTCTAGAGGGCTGGCTTCTCCATCCTCCTGCCCTAAATTGTGCTGGAGGGGATTGTTGCCATCTTCGGCACTATCCGGAGTGTTATTATCTCCTATGCCGGTATCACCGCTTTTGCTTTGGCGGGACTTAGAGCGGCACCGCTGACGTCGTTGCTTGGGTTGCTTCTTGGAGGGGTCATCCTCCGCTGTCTCGTCGCCATTGCCTTCTTTGGGTGTGTCCACCATGTATATATCGTATGATGAGGTGGATGTCCAGTGCCCTGTGGGCAGTGGTTCCTCTTTGTCTCCCGCATCGTCGTCCATACCGTCGATGTCTTCGGAGTCGAAGTCGAGCATGTTGGTTAAGTCGTCGACAGTGGCTACTAAGTGGGTGGTGGGTGGGCGGCGAATTTCTTCGTCATCCGCATCCCAATCCTGCCGGTCATAGTTCGGCAAGGATCCTCCTGACAAGGAGAGAGACATTAATGAGTTCAGTATGTCGCCAAAAGGCGAGTGCTGAAAAATATCCACGGAGGTAAACTCCATGATCGGTGCCCAATCAGATTCGTTAGGAACGGGCGCAGGCCGTTCGGAGTCCGTGGCCGTAGAAGGATCAGGTAGTTTGACAACACGGCTCTCGTGCAGGGTAAGGTCGATGTTCGGCTCGATCACCGCTGAGGGTAAGGCCTCCGTGGCGGGGTCCATCCACCCGTCCATGGACGGCACAACTGGCTCCGAATTGAGGGTCGGAGCGGCTGCCGATGCGATCTCCCGAACACTGTCTGATGGTAGAGCTAAATCATACTCATCGTGATCGCGTGACGCACAAGGCAGAGGCTCGAATCCGTCGAAGATCAAGTCTCCGCGAATATCGGCCATGTAGTTTAAGCTTCCAAACCTGACCTGGTGGCCAGGGGCGTAACTTTCGATCTGCTCCAGATGGCCAAGCGAGTTGGCCCGCAGTGTGAAGCCGCTGAACACAAAGATCTGTCCGGGGAGAAAAGTCTCACCCTGGACTGCATCGCTATTGATGATCGTAGGAGCCATCAAGCCTAACGGCGACGACACAGAGGAACTCTCAATGAAATCACCAAATGTCAGTGTCAAAACCGGTGGATCTCGGGTAGGGGGTCCCGAACTGTGCGTCTAGGCGGATGGTAACAGGAGGCAGGGGGCACGATGTTTTACCCAGGTTCGGGCCCTCTTGATGGAGGTAAAACCCTACGTCCTACTTGATTTATTCTTGATGATATGAGTATTAGAAGAGTTGATCTACCATGAGATCGGAGAGGCTAAACGCTAGGAGCTAGCCTATGGTATGATTGTTGTCGTCCTACGGACTAAACCCTCCGGTTTATATAGACACCGGAGAGGGTTAGGGTTACACAAGGTCGGTTACAAAGGAGGAAATATCCATATCGTATTTCCTAGCTTGCCTTCCACGCCAAGTAGAGTCCCATCCAGACACGAGACGAAGTCTTCAATTTAGTATCTTCATAGTCCAATAGTCCGGCCGAAGGATAGAGTCCGGCTGTCCGGAGACCCCCTAATTCTGGACTCCCTCAGAGACCTTGATAGATGATCTGAAGGAAACCTTTGATAACCTTCGGGTCTACAAGATGATGCTTAACCCGGCCAAGTGTGTTTTTGGAGTACCAGCAGGCAAGCTTTTGGGTTTTCTGGTTTCTAATAGAGGTATTGAAGCTAACCCGAAGAAGATCAAGGCAATCACTTCTTTGGCTAAACCGGTGTGTATCAATGATGTTCAGCGTTTGACGGGTCGTATTGCTGCTTTAAGCCGGTTCATAAGCCGGCTAGGTGAGAAGGCCATACCGTTGTACCAGATGATGAAGAAGACAGACGATTTTGTGTGGAGTGATGCCGCTAATACCGCCTTTGAGGATTTGAAGAGACAGCTCGCTGAGCCACCGCTCCTTGCTTCTCCTATTGATAAGGAGCCATTATTATTATATGTGACTGCTAACACCCATGCTGTCAGCGTGACCATTGTAGTAGAGCGCAAGGAGGCTGGCAAGGAATATCCAGTTCAACGACCGGTTTACTACCTTAGTGAGGTACTCATTGAGTCCAAACAAAGATATCCTCACTGGCAGAAACTCGTTTATGGGGTATTTATGGCGAGCTGGAAGCTTAAGCAATATTTCCAAGGTCGTCCCATCACAGTGGTTAGTTCTGCTCCTTTAGGAGATATTATTCAAAATAGAGAGGCCACAGGACGAGTCTCCAAGTGGGCCATTGAACTTGGACCTCATGGTTTGAAGTATATGCCACACACCGCTATCAAGTCTAAAACATTGGTGGACTTCATCAATGATTGGACAGAGATGCAGATGCCTGAAGAGAAGCCGGATAATACATATTGGACTATTCATTTTGATGGGTCCAGGCAGTTGGAAGGCTCGGGGGCTAGAACTGTTTTAGCTTCCCCTCGAGGTGATAATTTTTTTTATGTGCTACAGTTGATGTTTCCCTGTACTAACAATGCAGCTGAGTATGAAGCCTTGCTTCATGGTCTTCGGATGGCTAAGGAGATGAATTTAAGCCGGGTAAGGTGCTTTGGCGACTTAGATTTGGTGGCTCAACAAGTATCAGGCAAGTGGGATTCCAATGATCCTCTCATGGTGGCTTATCGCCGTGAAGTTGATACCATTGCTGGACACTTCAAGGGTTACCAAGTGGAACACATTGATCACAGAAAGAATGAAGCAGCTGATGCTTTAAGCCGGTTGGGGTATCAGCGTAAGCCGGTGCCACCTAACACTTTCTTAGATGTTCTGCATAACCCTTCTGTCAAGTCGCCTACAGAGGAAGACTTGGCTATTTCAGATCCGGAAGCACAATTGGTGGTGGCTCTTCACGTCATCCTAGATTGGACAGTGCCATATTTGGCTTATATGACCCAGGGCGATTTGCCTGAGGATGAAACCTTGGCTAGAAAGATGAAAGTGCAACTATCCCTAGGTGGTTTTGGTAATTCATAACAACATATAGCTCATTGAGCTAATGCTATTCCAAGATGATTATTTCAGGAAAGCTCAATGATTGGCATGGCATGGATGTGAAGGTGGAACCCTCAAAATGCTAAGGATAAATGATTGGCTCAAGCTCAAAAGCTCAAGACTCTTCATTTTATATTTTAATGATCCAAGATCACATTGAGTCCATAGGAAAAGCCAATACTATCAAGGAGGGATGAGGTGTTGCTTAATGAGCCTCTTGCTTCATGTGCTTAGTGATATGCTCCAAAACCCTCAACTACTTTCCCATATCCACATATGACCTAAACCCTAAGCCAAACTCGGTCCTACCGATTCTTCCTATCCGGCGCCACCGAGTTTCACTTGTCATTAGCCACTGCCAAACCCTAGCAATTCGGTTCTACCGATAAGGATCTCGGTCTCACCGAGATGGGATTGCAAACTCTCTGTTTCCCTTTCGTAACTTTTCGGTCTCACCGAAAGAGCGAATCGGTCCCACCGAGATTGCAATGTAAACTCAGTGTTTCCCCTTTGTAACTTTTTGGTCTCACCGAGTTCCACTCGGTCTCACCGAAAGAGCAAATCGGTCCCACCGAGTTTGCCTGACCAACTCTCTGGTTAGCTAATTACCAAATTCGGTCTCACCGAGTTTGTGTAATCGGTCTCACCGAGATTACGTTATGCCCAAACCCTAACCATATCGGTCCTACCGAGTTGCATGTCAGTCCCACCGAAAATCTCTAACGGTCACTAGGTTTACATTTTCGGTCCGACCGAGTTTGTTGATTCGGTCCCACCGAGATTGGAAAACTGTGTGTAACGGTTGGATTTTGTGTGGAGGCTATATATACCCCTCCACCTCCTCTTCATTCGAAGAGAGAGCCATCAGAACACACACACCATTCCAACTCATATGTTCTGAGAGAGAACCACCTACTCATGTGTTGAGACCAATATATTCCATTCCTACCATATGAATCTTGATCTCTAGCCTCTTCAAGTTGCTTTCCACTCAAATCTTCTTTCCACAAAATCCAAATCCTATGAGAGAGAGTTGAGTGTTGGGGAGACTATCATTTGAAGCACGAGAGCAAGGAGTTCATTACCTACACACCATTTGTTACTTCTTGGAGAGTGGTGTCTCCTAGATTGGCTAGGTGTCACTTGGGAGCCTCCGACAAGATTGTGGAGTTGAACCAAGGAGTTTGTAAGGGCAAGGAGATCGCCTACTTCGTGAAGATCTACCGCTAGTGAGGCAAGTCCTGTGTGGGCGATGGCCATGGTGGGATAGACAAGGTTGCTTCTTCATGGACCCTTTGTGGGTGGTTGCTTCTTCATGGACCCTTCATGGGTGGAGCCCTGTGTGGACTCGCGCAACCGTTACCCTTGGGTGGAGCCCTGTGTGGACTCGCGCAACCGTTACCCTTCGTGGGTTGAAGTCTCCATCAACGTGGATGTAGGATAGCACCACCTATCCGAACCACGGGAAAAACATCCGTGTCTCCAATTGCGTTTGAATTCTCCAAACCCTTCCCTTTACATTCTTGCAAGTTGCATGCTTTACTTTCCGCTGCCGATATACTCTTTGCATGCTTTCTTGAATCATGTGATGATTGCTTGACTTGTCCTAAATTAGCTAAAATCTGCCAAGAACTAAAATTGGGAAAAGGTTAAGTTTTTATTTGGTCAAGTAGTCTAATCACCCCCCTCTAGACATACTTTCGATCCTACAAGTGGTATCAGAGCTTTGGTCTCCATTTGCTTTGATCTCCATAGCTTTTGGTGGTCATAGCCTTGGTTTCACAACCTAGGAGAGTATGGCGTCTAGCGAGGGAAATTATCACCGTAGAGGTCCTTACTTTGATGGTACTAATTTTGCTAGTTGGAAGCATAAAATGAAAATGCATATTCTTGGACATAACCCCGCCGTTTGGGCTATTGTGTGTGTTGGTTTGCAAGGTGACTTCTTTGATGGGAGAGAACCAAACCGTGAAGCTACTGTGGATGAGTTGAAGATGTTGCAATACAATGCTCAAGCTTGTGATATTCTCTTCAATGGATTGTGCCCCGAAGAATTCAACAAAATCAGCCGTCTTGAGAATGCAAAGGAAATTTGGAACACTTTGATTGATATGCACGAAGGTACCGACTCCGTCAAGGAATCCAAGTTGGATGTGCTTCAAAGCCAACTTGACAAGTTCAAGATGAAGGATGGTGAAGGTGTCGCTGAAATGTACTCTAGGCTTGCTCTCATCACAAATGAGATTGCCGGCTTAGGAAGTGAAGAGATGACCGATAGATTCATCATCAAGAAGATTCTAAGAGCCTTGGATGGAAAATATGATACCGTGTGCACATTGATCCAAATGATGCCCAATTACAAAGATCTCAAGCTAACGGAGGTGATTGGAAGAATTGTTGCTCATGAGATGTCACTTAAGGATAAAGAGGAACTTCACAACAAATCAAGTGGTGCCTATAAAGCCTCATGTGAAGCCCCTACATCATCAAGTGAGAAACAAGACTTCAATGAAGAATTGAGCTTAATGGTGAAGAACTTCAACAAGTTCTACAAGAGTATAAGCAAAGATAGAAGCTTCAAGTCAAGGTCCTACAATGACAAAAGATCTTCTAGTCAAGAGCGAAACTGCTACAATTGTGGAAGACCCGGACACTATTCCAATGAGTGTACGGCTCCCTACAAGAGAAGAGAAGATTCTCCAAAAAGAAGAAGCAAAGAATCACCACCAAGAGAGAGAAGGAGTAGAGATGATCGTTATGATCGAAGATACTCACGGAGAAGCAAGGATTCGGAAAGGAAGGAAAAATCATCAAGAAGCTACACAAGACGAAGACATCAAGCTCATGTTGGTGAATGGGTATCCAGCTTCGACTCCGACAGCCACTCCGAGAGAAGTTATCACTCCGACTCCGAAGATACTCAAGATGAAGGTGTTGCCGGTCTAGCACTTGTGTCAACCAACTCCTACGACATATTTGACTCACCAAATGAAGGAATTGGAAGATGCTTCATGGCCAAAGGTCCTAAGGTAACACACCCCGAGTATGTTGATTTCAATAGTGATGAAGATGACTTGTTAGGTGATGATTTGCTTGTTGACAACTCTAGTGATGAATACTATGATGAAATGTCAATTAAACATGCTAATCAAGATAAAACGAATGACAATGATAAGGAGAAGATTGAGGCCCTAACTAAAGAACTAAACACTCTTAAGTTAGCTCATGAAACCATCTTCGAAGATCATCGAGAACTTTTAAGAGCTCATCAGAAATTACGCTTTGAAAAGCTCAATCTTGAGCAAGAGCATGAGTTTTTAAAAGCAATCAACGATGATCTCCGCAAGAAAAGTTCTTCTTACATTGCCAAGTGTTTACTCTTATCCACTTACATGCCTCAAGTCAAGTCTAGTAACAAGAACAAGAAAGATTCTTCCTCTAGCAGTAACAATGATCATGCTAAATCCCATATTGTTGCTTCTAGTAGCTCTCTTGATTCCACTAATGATTCTCTTAGCCAAGTTACACTTGAGCAAGAAAATAGCTTATTGAAGGGAATTATAGAGAAAGGAGTGTACAAAAGCCTTGCCGGGAGTAAGCAATTCGAGGAAATTGTGCGCAAGCAAGGAATGCACCGGAAGAATCAAGGTGTTGGTTTTGAACGAAAGTTCAATGCCAATGGAGTTGAGTGGGAAGAAGATCAATACCCCAAGACAAAGTTTATTCCTCAACAAGAGAAGTATGATACTTCTTTCAAGGGGACACAAGCTCAAGATGATCTTCCACCACAAGACTACAAGCAAAAAGGCAAGGACAAGCTTCAAGAGGAAATTGATGCATTTGAAGAAGCTCCAAAGACCTTAGTCAAGTGGATTCCCAAGACTACTTCAAGTTCCACTTCATCAAGTACGACTACAACTCCAAGGATTCCCATCAAGATGGTGTGGATCCAAAAGAAGAAGAACTAGAGAGTTCTCGAGGGTGACTCCGCCAACATACTTCACTCTTATCATTTTGGCAAGAACAAGTGCAATCAACTTCCACATCTTGCACTAGTTCAAGGAGTCACAAACCCTCTTGTTGGTAAGACAAGGGACAAGGTAACCTAAAAGTTTTCATGGACATCATCTTGTGTGTGCATCACTCTATGTTTATGGATATCCTTGTTTGTTCCTTGTGGGACTAACCCATGTAGGTATTGAAAGTGCAATTCACTCAAATGGATAGCTCCAAGAGATCTACATCAACATTGAGCATCCACATCTTCAATATCTACATGAAGTCATCATCGACAAAACCCAAGGTTAGTTCATCCCTCTTAGGGGGGATATCACATCTAGGGGGAGCTTTACTCTAAGACTTGAGCTAAAGCAACTCTAAAGATGTGAACAAAACAATGCTTTACGTAAAAGTGGTAACTCCACTTGAGCTTAAACGATGAGTATGACCTATGATCAAGTGTTCTCACTTGACTCCTAAGTCAATATACTCATATATAGATGACCTAGTCATCGCAAATTGCTTGATAGATGCTAGAATTGGTTGTGCATGCCTTGTCACATATTTCATTTGCCATCTTATTGTGTGAGCATGCTGGTTGCATATTTTACTCATTCGAGGACATCCACTTGTTGTTTTGATTGTTCGGCTTTATTTCTTTTTGCCAAGTGGATGGACAAGAATGCCTAAGAATCTCCTCTAGCTATCTATGCTTTTCTCGTCTCAAACTCTATTCATGCTGCATCACAAAATTTGATCAAGTCAGATTCGAACCACTCTGTGCGAGGAGCGCTCGGAGTCCCCGATTCATCATAGACTTAAACTTCCAAAACCTCTTTATGATTCTCGGTCTGACCGATACTCCACTTTCGGTCCTACCGAGATCATTAAGTTGATCTAGGTTTTCGATCTCGGTGCAACCGATTTGAACATTTCGGTCACACCGAGTTTCAGTAACTGCTGCAGTTATGAATCTCGGTGCCACCGAGTTGTTCCACTCGGTCACACCGACAGGGTCGGGCTATATATAGTCACGGGCAAAATTTTGGAAATTTCTCCGAACCCCTTCGCCCGCGCGATAGCCTGCTCTGTCCTCGTGGTCTCCGGATCGTCTTCTCGCTGCCAGCCGCCTCCAGTCGCTGGTCTCCGTCGCCGTCAACGGGAATTCTGCCCCGCCGTTGCCGCCGTAGCAAGTCCCCGCCGAACTAGGGTATGGACTTGATCTTTGTGCTATTCCCCAATCTGATTCCTTGCACATTGTGATCTTCATGATTCTTGCCACGATTGAAACACTCCTATCCAGTCAAAACGCTCATAGATTAGGTTTGATTCGAAAATTCTAGGTTTAGGTCTCCGCCGAAACCATCTCGGACCCACCAAGTTGAAAAACTCGGTCCCACCGATTTGGCTTATGCCATTGCACAAGTGAGACTCGGTCTGACCGAGAATTACTTATCGGTGTGACCGATTTTGGAACTCTGTGAAACCCTAGCAGTCTCGGTGCCACCGAACTGTGACTCGGTCCTACCGAGTTCACTAGTTTAGGTTCCAAAACTGCTTCGGTATCACCGAGTTTGAAAATCAGTAGATCCAAGATGATTTCAGTGGGAAACTAAAACTAAGTTTTTGGATCATTCTTTTGCAAAAATCTCTGCATTTTGTGATGCTCATCCTTTCTACCTCATCTATAATCTGTTCACAGGGTCAGCAGTCAGTTTGCAGCATGTCTGATCAAAGTGATAGCCAAAACATGTCAGAGCAGCAGGTGCACATGAGTGAGGGCACTAGTCCCTCCAGCTCTTCTGATGAAGGCAGCAGGAGCACTCCTAGCAATTTGCCAAAGGCTGCCACGAGACAAAGGAAGAAGAGGACTTCAGATTCCGAAGATGAGGACTATGTGGCAGAGGAAGAGGCCACTTCCAAGAGAGTTGAGCCAGCTCAAGGCACAAAGCCAGGGCTGAAAATCAAAAGGCCAGTAGGCAGGCAGCCAATGTCAAAGGCCAGAATGTCAACTGAGAAGCCCATAGAGCCAGTTGCAGTTGAGGGCAAGAAAAGAAAGGAAAGGGTGAAGAAGACTGTGGTTAGAGTGCTTGGCAAAGCTTCCATCATGGAAGAGGAAGAAGAAGAAGAGGTAGCTGCACCAGCACCCAAGGCACCCAAGCTAATGGGAGATGCCATAAAATCAGGGGGAGCTGCTTCCAAGGCCAAGCTAGCTCCAAAGCCAAAGCCAAAGAGGAACACAAGAAGCATTCCTGCAGCTGAAAAGAACAAGGCCCCAGTGCCTGAGACTGTTGCTGAAGAAGAGGAAGAGAATGTCCTGAGAAAGCTAAAGCCCAAGATCCCAGACCACAATGATGCTCATCCTGTGGCTGAGGATATGAAGCTCAGGAGAGATTCAGGGCTGAGGAAGTGGAGAGAAACAGACCCGTATGCTTCAAGGAGAAGGACTGCCGTGGACTACAGATTTCACACCAAGGAGCAGCAGGATTTTTATGAGACAGTGCTGCTAGATAAGAAGCCCATTGTCTGTGATATGCGATGGATTGATTGGCAATATATCAAGGACAACGAAGAGCACTATCCTGGAGTGCAAGACAGCTTCATAGCTTGTGGAGTAGCTGACTTTGTTGGGCAGAAGCTCACAAAGTGGAATGAGGAGCTTATAATGCAATTCTACTCCACGGCACATTTTTATCCAGATGGGAGGATCACATGGATGTCTGAGGGTACGAGGTACCAATCCACTGTTGAGGAATGGGCAAAGTTGATTAATGCCCCAGAGGAGCATGATGATGACATGGACATATATGCCAAGAAGAAGATGGACCACAACTCAATGTCCAATATGTACAAGGAGATCCCAAATGAAGCACTTGATACTTTCAAGTTTGGCTTAGTGCATTATCTTCTGTAAGGTCTGCCTACGATCAATTGGATACTAAGGCACACCTTACTGCCCAAGTCTGGAGATCACAAGATGATCAGAGGCCATGCTATCAACTTGCTACATGTGTTTGATGTGCCTTAGAAGTTCAAGGTGATGAGCCTCATAGTGGAAACAATCAAGAGGACTGCAGCAGATCAGAAGAGGAGTTGCGGATATGCCCCTCAAATTCAGGAGCTCATCAACTCCAAGATGGGCACGGGCATATATTTATTGGACAAGGAACATTTGCCCATCCGTCTAGATTTTGAGGACAATCAAGTTGTCATGACTGAGAACGAGCCATTGTCTGCACAAGCTTACGCAAAGAAGGAGAAGGCGAGGAAGGAGAAAGCTGCCAAGATGCCAACTTAAGAGGAGGCATCTGAATACTTCTTGAAGACCAAACAAGAGCAGCTTGGTTACTTGATTGCATCCACGCCGAGGATTGAGCAAAGTCTGGCCACCCTCACTCAAAATCAGCAGAGCCTAGAGAGAATCATGGAACAGAAGTTCTATGACTTGGATGTCAAAGTAACGGAAGTTCAGTCTGCAGTGGAGCACCTCCAGGAGGACATGCAGGAGAGGAGAGGCAGGACTACCACTCATGCCTTTGCCAGAGTGCCACGAGGACCGAGGTCATCTGCCGTGCCAGTTGCTGACACCAGAGCCACCACCTCAGCACCAGCCACAGCCTCAGTTCCACCAGCTCCAGCATCTACTTCAGCTCCAACTCCAGCGTCTACTTCAGCATCTACCGAAGCCTTCGTCCTTGGAGTGATCCGGACTCCACCACCACCAGAAGATCAAGCCTGAGCGTCGATCTAGCACTATGCATTTTCTAGGAACTTTTTGGTAACTTGTTGCCAAAGGGGGAGAAGATGTATAGATCATAGGCTTCGAGAGAGAGAGTGTTGCTTTTTTCTCTCTTGCTTTATTCGGTGTTTTTTTCGAACTTGTTTGCTTTTGAGTGCTTAAGATATTATGCTTGTGAGACATTGATGATCATGTGTTTGATCATAAGCTACACTTAATGCTTGCTTATTGCTATTATCCTATCTATCTTGTGTGATCATTCACTATTGGTGATGAGTGCATGTATTTCATTCTTATCATTTTTAGCGCTCCATCAAGATGTATGTGACATGGAAGAGTAACCCATGACTCTAACTCTTTGTGCATTTGCAGTCCAAAGCAAATTTTAAATATGCACAAATTTAGGGGGAGTTCTTACTTATCACATACTTCTCAAAGCGATGATATATTTCATGCTTATTATCATTTGTCGAAGCTTTGATCTATATGTCGTCATCAATTACCAAAAAGGGGGATATTGAAAGTGCAACTATCCCTAGGTGGTTTTGGTAATTCATAACAACATATAGCTCATTAAGCTAATGCTATTCCAAGATGATTATTTCAGGAAAGCTCAATGATTGGCATGGCATGGATGTGAAGGTGGAACCCTCAAAATGCTAAGGACAAAGGATTGGCTCAAGCTCAAAAGCTCAAGACTCTTCATTTTATATTTTAGTGATCCAAGATGACATTGAGTCGATAGGAAAAGCCAATACTATCAAGGAGGGATGAGGTGTTGCTTAATGAGCCTCTTGCTTCATGTGCTTAGTGATATGCTCCAAAACCCTCAACTACTTTCCCATATCCACATATGATCTAAACCCTAAGCCAAACTCGGTCCTACCGATTCTTCCTATCCGGCGCCATCGAGTTTCACTTGTCATTAGCCACTGCCAAACCCTAGCAATTCGGTCCCACCGAGTTTGCCTGACCAACTCTCTGGTTAGCTAATTACCAAATTCGGTCTCACCGAGTTTGTGTAATCGGTCTCATCGAGATTACGTTATGCCCAAACCCTAACCATATCGGTCCTACCGAGTTGCATGTCAGTCCCACCGAAAATCTCTAACGGTCACTAGGTTTACATTTTCGGTCCGACCGAGTTTGTTGATTTGGTCCCACCGAGATTGGAAAACTGTGTGTAATGGTTGGATTTTGTGTGGAGGCTATATATACCCCTCCACGTCCTCTTCATTCGAAGAGAGAGCCATCAGAACACACACACCATTCCAACTCATATGTTCTGAGAGAGAACCACCTACTCATGTGTTGAGACCAAGATATTCCATTCCTACCATATGAATCTTGATCTCTAGCCTCTTCAAGTTGCTTTCCACTCAAATCTTCTTTCCACAAAATCCAAATCCTATGAGAGAGAGTTGAGTGTTGGGGAGACTATCATTTGAAGCACGAGAGCAAGGAGTTCATTACCTACACACCATTTGTTACGTCTTGGAGAGTGGTGTCTCCTAGATTGGTTAGGTGTCACTTGGGAGCCTCCGACAAGATTGTGGAGTTGAACCAAGGAGTTTGTAAGGGCAAGGAGATCGCCTACTTCGTGAAGATCTACCGCTAGTGAGGCAAGTCCTGTGTGGGCGATGGCCATGGTGGGATAGACAAGGTTGCTTCTTCGTGGACCCTTTGTGGGTGGTTGCTTCTTCGTGGACCCTTCGTGGGTGGAGCCCTGTGTGGACTCGCGCAACCGTTACCCTTGGGTGGAGCCCTGTGTGGACTCGCGCAACCGTTACCCTTCGTGGGTTGAAGTCTCCATCAACGTGGATGTAGGATAGCACCACCTATCCGAACCACGGGAAAAACATCCGTGTCTCCAATTGCGTTTGAATTCTCCAAACCCTTCCCTTTACATTCTTGCAAGTTGCATGCTTTACTTTCCGCTGCTGATATACTCTTTGCATGCTTGCTTGAATCATGTGATGATTGCTTGACTTGTCCTAAATTAGCTAAAATCAGCGAAGAACTAAAATTGGGAAAAGGTTAAGTTTTTTTTGGTCAAGTAGTCTAATCACCCCCCTCTAGACATACTTTCGATCCTACAAAAGATAACCCGGCGGTCTAAATCGATGACGATTGCCAATGGTGAGTTGTATCATCGCAGTGTCACATGGGCATTTCAACGTTGTGTCTCTCTTGAGGAAGGTCAAGAAATTCTTCATGAAATCCATGAAGGGGATTGTGGTCATCATGCCGGTTCAAAGTCCCGTGTAGCCAAAGCATTCCGTCATGGTTTTTAGTGGCTGACGGCTCACGCTGATGCGGAGGATCTGGTCAGTAGGTGTGATGGTTGCCAGAAATTCTCACGACGCGCACACGTGCCGGCTCACGAGTTGCGGATGATTCCAATTACTTGCTCGTTTGCAGTCTGGGGGCTCGACATGGTCGGACCTTTCAAAAGATCCAAAGATAAAAAGACACACCTTTGGGTGGCAGTTGACAAATTCACAAAGTGGGTTGAGGCAGAGCCGGTTAGTAAGTGTGATGCAGCCACATCGGTTCAATTCATGAAAAAGGTGATCTTTCGTTTTGGCTTTCCACACAGCATTATAACTGACAATGGTACTAATCTGTCCAAGGGTGCTATGGAGGAATTCTACCAACGTGAGCATATCCGGCTTGATGTTTCATCAGTAGCTCACCCCCAATCCAATGGTCAGGCTGAAAGAGCCAATCAGGAAATCCTGAAAGGTCTCAAGCCCCGGATTATGGTTCCTTTACAATGGACGCCAGGTTGTTGGGTGGAGGAGTTACCCTCTGTGATATGGAGCATCAATACTACCCCTAACAGGTCTATGGGTTATACGCCTTTCTTCATGGTTTACGGAGTAGAGGCAGTCTTGCCTAGTGACATATGTCATGACTCACCTCGTGTGGCGGCTTACTTTGAGGCTGATAACGAACAAGCCCGTCGGGATGCACTTGACCTGTTAGATGAAGAGCGTGACTTAGCAGCAGCCCGCTTGGTGATTTACCAACAGGACCTGCGCCGTTATCACAGCCGCCGAGTTAAATCCAGAACCTTTCAAGAAGGTGATTTGGTGCTCTGGCTCATCCAGGATCAAACTGATGCACACAAATTATCCCCACCTTTGGAAGGACCTTTTGTGGTCAGCAGGAATTTGAACAACGGGTCATACTACCTTATCGATGGTCGAGAGCACAAAGACTCACGTAAGTCGGAGGAACAGACCCGCCGGCTGTGGAATATCGCTCATCTTCGGCCTTACTATACTTGAGCCACCTGCTCTCACGATGTACATACTTTGACGTTGTATATATTATGATAAGTAATAAATCAAGACCTCTGTCCTTTTCATCCTCAACAATTACATGTCTTCATCATGATAATTTCAAAATGATCAACTGGGGACTGATTCAAATCTAGCTTAACCCTTTGGTCCGGCGCATTATTGTATTCGAATCTAGCCGCTAAACCATATGGTCACTAGGGGGCTTCCTGTTCAAACATAGGTCATATTCGAACCAAAGAGAACATAGCTGTCGGTACCCTCTTGATCGGCGCAATGCCAAAACTCACTAGGGGGCTTATTGATCATATTCGAATCATAGCTTAACCCCTTTTGGATCCGACTTGGATCATATTCGAATCAGGCTCGTTAAAAACCTCTCAAGGTCATTTGGGGGCTTCCTGTTCAAACATAGGTCGTATTTGAACCAAAGAGAACATAGCTATCGATACCCTCTTGATCGGCGCAATGCCAAAGCCACTGGGGGCTACATGATCGTATTCGAATCCTAGCTTAACCCGTTTGGTCCGGTTTACTGATCGTATTCGAATCAGAAGCCTCCAAATTTATTCTTTATGTTTGACTTACATTTTTTGAAAGACAATCTTTGTTCTGTGTTTTTCGTCTAGATCTAAGTATAAGTATGGTTTCAATTTAACCCGGTTTGGTTTTTGACGGTAAATCGCTAGTGTATGACAGTCATCATAATTATGGAAGTGTTGGCTTCTACAAAGATTGGGTCATCACCCTTACTGTTCGAGTTACATAAACCGACAGTTCAAATTCAAGGTCACAGGTATGATATTGTCGTTATGTTTCAAAGTTTCATAATAGGCTAATTTGTGTATCTTCAATCAGAGGCTTTCCAGCCTTAATAATTCTTACATCCAGCCTTAATAATTATTACATTCAGCCTTACTTATATAGTTATGTTGGTCTCCATGGTTGTGTATTAGGCGTTATGACCCGTCCGACGATAAACCGCCAGGACAATTTTAATATATTGAATGCAGGAACAGATCCAACACTACTGATATTGTAAGGGATGTAAAACATATCTTCGTATGACGGACAACGGTGTTGTACGCAGCACAATATGCACGATGGCATAGCAGAACAAGAAGTTTCAACGCTAGCCTATTACAAGGCGTTTGAACCGTCCGTCTTCATCTTAATCCATTCGTTTCCCGGTGGTCAACACACAATAGAATATGTTTGTTTTTGATCGGATTGAGACAAAAGTACCATTTTTTAGGATGTTCGCCGATTCTTGAGCCCAAAAAAGGATAAAACTGTTTGTCTCGCATATAGCAGGTGATAAGTTAGGCCGGTTCATAAATCGTGGCCTGGCTAACTTGATGGTTGTGGCTCATCCCTCATCGGTTCGTCTTCCTCCACCGTTTGGAAATTGGATTTGGTCCAGTCAAAGCCACGTAGGGCGATAAATTCAGCCTTGTCATCTATCAGACCAGATGTGTCAATCTCAGGGGCAAAGGTGTGCTTACGGTTCGGTGGGATTAAATCCATCACTTTGTATGCAGGAGTTGCTAGTCTCTTATTTTGAATATCAAAACCCGGCTAATATTTGTCAAGTTCGGTCTCATTGACAAGGATTGTAGCACATGGGCGAATTTCCTTAACGCAGGCAACAAAATCTTGTTGGTCAAAAGGTGTTCCATCTTCCTTGAGACTAGGATATCCTTTCATTATATCAGCCGGGTCTAGTTCTGGCATCCAGGCTTTAGAGCGGCTTAAAGCCGACACAGCTCCGGCTCTAGCGCAGGATCGCTTGATTTCTTGGAACCTAGCAGGGAAGACGGACAACTTTTTCAAGACGTTGCTCAATAAGTTTGGCTCTTGGTTCACTGGGGAGATAGTAGCAAGAATTCATTGAGCTCCAGTGTACAATTGCTCCACGAGGGTGTAAACCGCCTTCAGCTTTATCAACGGATCTTGTCTCAAACTGCTGCTCCTAGGACCTGTGCAGATTATACAATGAGTTAAGCGGTGGCTTATGTTATGATGACAAGGATTCACTTTGAATAATTAATAACATGCCTTACCAAAGATGGCGGAGACCATCTGAGACACACGGTTCTTTAAGCTGGTGAGTTCAGCGGTAACTTTTTCCAGAGCCGCCTCATCTTTCTCGGCACGATGGATCAAGGCAGTTTTTTCATTGGCCCAAGCATCCTTTTCTGCACTGAGTCTGGTCTTCAATTTCTTTGTTTTAGACACACTAGCCTACAATTTGGATTCAGCCTTTTGGGTCTCCTTTTCCTGAGCCGCCAGCCAGGTCTTCTTCTCATTCAGTTGTGTATCCAAATCAGCTATAGCAGACTGCAGGCAACACAGGTTTATCAAAGTATGTTCAAAAGAGGATTACAACAATTAAAGTCCCAAGCACTTTGCCAAGCAAACACACTTGGCACTTGGGGGCTAATGTCTGCCAAAGCAATTTTTTCTCTTCTGAAAAGTCCCAAGTGTTTTACAAGTAACAACACTTGGCACTTGGGGGCTAATGCATGTTGCTCAAAATTCTTTCTATAAGCTAGTTAAGATGTCAACAGTTTCAACTAATACATGAGGGATACGAAGATAAGTATTGTTTTGTCTATAATGACCGGTTCACTCATGCTGATTAAACCGGCCCTTGGGGGCTAGACATGTAGAAGTACATTGTTACTAAAATCCGGTTTAAAGTTTTTAAACCAGACTTGAAGGAAGACTAGAACAGAAGCTTATAAATGTTTCAAGTCTACAAATCATTCAAGTTTATCATAATCAGAAGACTTGGGGGCTGGTAGAGTATATAATTCATGAAAGCCGGAGAATGTACCTCATATTTCTGCTGAATCTGTTTGACCATCTCAATTTCTGAGTCTCGATTGGAGTGCGCTTGACTGAGATAGCCAGATAGCACATCACTTATACTCAGGTGAGCACTCTCCATAACTTCTTGCTTGGCGGAGTGTTTTTCCAGCATAGTTGGGTTCCCCGGCTCAACGAATCTGGAACCAGTAATCAAAATATCATCGCCATGGGTCTCTGGCGGCTTAACTGAGCCTGCCGGTTCAACAGTTGAGAGATCACGAGCGGTTTCATCAACACACGTCTCGGGAAAAACTGGATGAATATTGACAACAGGATCCTCCGGTGCTTCAGATTGTTCTGTTACAAGAGGCGGCTGCTCAGATTCAACAGTTTTTGGATCCTCAGCCGGTTTTGACACCTTTGTTTTTTTAGGCTTTGCTTGACCGCTATAAGAAAATTTGTGATGAGTCAGCATGGTGACAAAGACATAAAGGAACAGACAGAGAGGCATTTATCCTTACCCAGGGGCAGTCTTGAAAGTCGGTAGTTGAGTCTGTGAAGAATCACCAGAAGAATGAGAGACCTCCTGCAAAAGTGGAATCATAGTTAAGAGAGCAATAGAATAAACTCATTGGTAAGGGCAAAAGGTCAAGGATGAAAGAAACCTCATTTTGACATTTCCAAGGAGTCTTTGGTAAACCGGAGAGTAAATTATCATCTCCGCCGGTCCGGCTCTGGCAGCGGCTCTCATGTTGCTGTCGTTTCAAAAGAAAATGAGGATCTAAATAAGCCAAGGGGTGTGAAAACCTTACTTTCCGGATTACCCGCCATGGTTTCTGTCTTGGTAAAGGTTCTGAGTCGGAGGAAATAATAGTTACCTCGTCTTCGACTGCATGGCTGGTTCCCGTGTCACCCTGATAATAGTCAGCATCAATAAGGTTGTTAAAAAACTGGCCAAGAGAATCAAGAGCTACCTCTGACTCAGAGGTGTCGTCCAGCTTGAGTAATTCAGAAGTGGTTTGTTTCTTCCTAGATTTTCTGTTGGTCTTCTTGGCGGCTATCATAGCAGCTTTAGCTTTTTTGGCAGCCTCGTGGTCATATTTGGCTTTCCAAAAATCAGATCTGGCCTAGGAAAGGATAACATGTTGAAATCTGTTCGAATACTTAACTGCCGAGGGAGAAGAAGTTAAAAGGATTTACCCATGGAGCCGGGTTAATCTTGTAGAAAGGATTTAAACCCACGACGCTGCAATCTTCATATTTACTGTTAACAAGAGTGCTCGCCATTTCAACGATGGCCTCTTAGGTCAGATGTAGTGGACTATGGTGTAGAGGGTCATCTGTTCCTCCGGTATAATTACACATCAAGCCGGGTCGGCGGCTTAGAGGGATGATCCGCCATGTGACCCAACAGCGGACTAAGTCAACGCGAGTTAAGCTGTTTCCCAGCAAAGCTTGAACCTTTTTGATCTTTGGCATAAGTTTCTTGCGTTCGGCGATAGTCAGTTTATCAGGGAGGTTGTAGGTGGTGTCAAGACGCTCCGCACGATAACCCGGCATCGGTTTTTCATCAGACGGTGAGGTGTCCTGGCAATAGAACCATGTTTGATTCCAGTCCTTGGGATGGCTCGGTAAAACTATTAGAGGGAAGATGGCATCTCCACTACAAAAAAATACACTTCCGTGATGATATGTGTTTGTCATAGTAGGTCGCGTTTTTTGTCATGCATGTACATCCACGACAAATTTATGACATAATCAAGATAGTCATACCTGTGCTGTCGTAGAAGTGTTCCATGACATTACCAAAATTATCATCATGGAAGTGTCCACTTCCATGACGATAAATCGCGTGTCACAGAAGTGCTTTCGTCAAGGGTGACCGACACATGGCATCCACCGTAACGGAACGCCATTAAGCTATCGGGTCGGGTTTTGGATCCGATAACCCGTTAACAGCCCCGACCAATGAGAAATTTCCACGTGTAAAATTCTTATTGGCCGGACGAAACACGTGTCAGCTCGTCAGTGGGTTAGATAGGTGCCTATGATACGTCGACACGTGGCACGGCCCAACAGAGGCCCATTCTTGTGAAAAGGCCGGTCCGTTTGACTTGGTCAAAAGGTGGTGGGCCGACCCATGGAATGCCTGTTAACGGCCTGTTCGCATATAGCCCATTTACAGCCTGCTAACCCAAGGCCCGTTACGCCCTATCCAAATTAGGCCCAGTAGTGTCATCTGGGCCATCCAATATGATTCCAGCCCGTTTTCACTTCTGGCCCATGTATGGCCCATGACGTCTTTCGGCCCATATGAGGCCCTATGTAACTCTTGGCCTATTAACGGCCCATGGTGAAACTGACCCGTAATGAACAGTGTATCACTTTACACCCATTAACGGCCTGTGGTGAAACTGGCCCGTAATGAACAGTGTATCACTTTATACCCATTAACGGCCCATTATTCCATTGGGCCGTTTCCAGCCCATGTTATCTTTCGGCCTTCTCAGAGCCCATTTATTCTTGGGCTCAATTCCAGCATTCGTTTACTTACGGCCCGTTACTGTCATTGTCTGCTTGTGGGCCAAAGTCAGCCCATGGTTACAGTCGGCCCGTTTGTGGTCCGTTAATACATTGGGCCGTTTTCATAGCGTCATCAAATACGGCCTATTAACGATGGCCCATTATGGTCGCCCCATGAATGGACGATTCCAACTCTAGCCCGTTTACGGCCATAATGCGGCCTATTATTGGCCCATGTTTGGCTAATCAATCATACGGCCCGTATAAGGCCCATTGATGATACGACCCATAGAAGGCCCATTGTTTCTACGGCCCGTAGAAGGCCTACTATTTCTACGGCCCATAGAAGGCCTACTGTTTCTACGGCCCATAGAAGGCCCACTGTTTCTACGACCCGTAGGAGGCCCAGTGTCACTACAGTAAATATTAGCCCATGGTTATTGTGGCCTAGTTTTAAAAAATAGGTTATTGCAGCCAATAGTTAACCGCGGAAAAAGAACTGCAATGACTACAAGCAAACAAATAAACAAGACAACAAGGAAATAAATAAGCAAGCAACTAACGCTAGGCTATCACGGCTATTACACATATTACATCCACTGGGCATCAAAGTTCGCCATCAGTGCAAATATAGGGAACAAAGCAGCATATCATATACACTGGCCGTCAAAATTGGCCACCAGTGCAAATAAACGCGGAGGCAAAACAAGAGCATAACTAAAACAACTTTAGAAGAGCTCAAGAAACATTATCCTGGGTATCCACCATGCTGGCAATAAGCTTAGCAAGCTGATTAGCTTTGTCTTGTTTGGCGCTAAAATCCTCCAACGCTTGTTGTTGCACCAGAAAATATGCATCTGAATGCTCCAGGGACTTTCGCAGTCCTTCCGCTTCTTGTCGCAGCACAGCTGATCGATGTCTTTCAGCTTATAGTTGAGACTCAAGAAACCGAACTGATTCCGACAGTGAGTTTGAATAGCTTGTGCAAGCGGTAGTGGCCAGTAACTCCAACACTAAACCAAGACAGGATGTGTCACTATCCTGAACCTTATCTGCATTACTTCCTTTACCGTTGCTTAATAAGGCACTCTTCCCCAATATTATGTCAGCATTCTAAAAGAAGAAACAAGCAGACACATAACAAGTTTAGCATGTACTAGTATATGAAACTCATTTCGGTGAACCAGTTCATTAGTAAGGTGGACAGGATTAAACTACCAAGTCTTCTATTGCCAAGTACTAGTACATAATAAAAGCATTAAACAAACATATATCTATGTCCTATGGTAGCAATGGAATCTTAAATTAGAACAGTTGTTCTTCAGGTTTAGGCACTTGTTCTACATGAACAGAGTACAGTAAGACGCAAGAATATAATACTTAAAAATAGAAAATGAGCTCATAGACCTTACCACATTCTTGGTTCGGGACCAGTACAGAAAAAGGCGTTCCCAGTCATCGTCTAGTAAATGTGTCTCAGGAGAATGTAAGGGAATTTGATGAGTTTCTTTGCCGGTGAAGTATGTTTTCTTCAGGTAATTCCGATACTGCCACCAAGCATTCTTGAAGATAGCAGAGGTATTAGCACATGTTACCTCATCATGAGTTTCCAAATCGGTCCTTCTCTATAGAGAAAAATGGGAAAATTTGCTATATTATAACCATCATGGAGGTAGGATGTATGGGACGAAGCAAAGTAATTGCCATGAATAACATTACTTACACATAACTCATGGACAAACACCTGCAACTGGCATTTTCCTTCATCTTCGGTATAATATTTCCAAGATGGGAAGATACGCACATACGATTTAACAACATCAAATGCGATAGATGCTAAACTACGACTAGCTGGTTGTGCTTCCTTCATAGGAATAGGTGTACTAACTGGTGGAGTTGGGGTTCGCCATGATAGTACTGGCCCTTTGGGCACTGGAGCTGCCTTACTAACTGCTCTTGTTTGGGAGCTCTGTGGTGGAGATGGTGCTGTGTTAACAGGAACTGGGTTACTATCGGCTGGGGTTGGGGTTAGATTGGGTGAAGATGGTTCTCTGTCCATCGTAGTAGGGGTACAATCTACGAGAGTTTGGGTTATGTGTGGTAGGGCTGGTTCTTGTGCATGTACAACTGAGGTGCTATCTCCACCAAGAGGTAGCACTGTTTTATTTGAAGACCGTGTTTTTAGTCCGCTAGATACTGGCATCACCCGCTCCAATTCAAATGGCTGATAAACAGGAAACATATTTGAATGTACATACATTGTATGAGAGACAGATGCAATAGATAGTGTGGGAAAAAGAGGGCATGAAATAGTTGACATGTATATTGTTTAACTAAAACGGATAGCATGACATAATTTCACATATATGATGTCTATCTAAACTGGATAGCATAGCATAACGTAATTCAAAGATATGATGAATAACTAAACATGATCGCATGACATAATTCACCTACATGTTATCTAAGTAATCAAGATCGCATCATTTAATTAACATATGTGATTTATATGCTAAACAGAGGGCATTCGATATGATATTTGAACTAAGAACATGGTGTTGAATATTGTGTATATGATGTCTAAACTATGCAATGCAAGACACCGTATGCATGATATGAGCAGTATAACCGTGCCAAGTTAGAGCATACACCTCGGTGGGGGAATAGGACTGGTCATCTGTCTCTGAATCCATCTCCGAGGAGCTATCGGGACCTAACAAGAGATCTGCTTCGACAGGTAGCACTGTCTGCTCTGAAGGCCTTGTTTTCACTCCAGATTTTTCCATCTCCCACCCAAATGGCTGATTCACAGGAAGAGTAGTTTAATGTACAAACATTGTCGACAAATGGAAATGTAATGAAGAAAAGGATGGGCAAGATACCATTTAAATATATGATGCCTGGTTAAACAGGATGGCACTGCACATTTCACATATATTATGGCTGGCTAAAAGACATGAGACTGCATAATTCCCATATATGATATAGAAACTAAACAGGTGGCATTACAGAACATGTCTAAACTAAGCAGATGACATATATGATGTCAAAAGTAGGCACTACAAGGCAACATATGCATGATATGACTAACATCATCATGCCAAGGTAGAGCAAACACCTTGGGGGTAAATAGGAGTGGTCAGCGGCGTATGAATCCGCCTCAGAACAGATATGTTCCTCTGGATTACAATCTGGAGAGGGGTGGGGAGGGTTTGCCATTGAACCCACCATGGAGCGATGTCTGCACGACATTGTATTGCCGCGCAAAACTCTTCTCTTTTTCTCTACATGTTCAGCATGACTGTGTACAATATCTGACATGCATACAAAAAAATATGGTGAGATTATGTAAGGAGAGCATGCAGAAATTTAGAGTGATGGTAACAACCAGTGGATCGATGTTTTTCCATTGAACCAAAATAGCCCTAATGGATCGACGTGAATGTATAGTAATAAGTGATGCAACAAGTGTACAACCTCTTTGCCGTAGTCGTGTCGACCTCAGCATCATTGGGTTGGTCGCTGAAGCAGTTGAGGCAGAGGTGGCTGTCAGAGGTGTGGAGGAAGATCTGATGAATCTGTAGACGGCGTCCAGGGCACTGCTCTGTTGTGATGGATCGTTCTGTCGTTGGAGCAGCTCCGGTGAGCCGTAAGACATCAAGGCTGAAGCAGCACAAGACAGACATCGTCAATCTCAAGTGGGATTCTAATAGCATCTCCAATATATGATGTGAAATGGCTGTAAAATTAACATCACCAAAAATCACTTGACTACAACAGATGAGGTAAAAACTATTGACTCTAAACTTAACTGTCGAAACAGAAATTTACTATGGAATCTGAATGCTACTGTCGAAACTGAATGCAATGGTAGCAGAGAGGCACTTGACATGTAGTTTAGGGAGGGCCTGCAGTTCATCTTCAACCTGCACCCCCTGAGCCACCAGCCACCACCGGCCGAACCGCCGGCCCCAGCGCCGCCTCACCGCCCTGAAACAACTCGCCACCGCCGCCCCGGCCAGCCCTCTAGGCCCCTCGCCCCCACCCCGAACCCTAAGATAGATAGTGGGGTACCTCTCCGGCGAGCCCTCGTCCCCGCTGCGGGTGGTTCTTCCTTAACTCCGGCGAGCCCCCCAACCCCTGAAAATCGACTGACCCAAAAGTCGATTCAGTCGACTGAAGTGTGGCTTAATCAGAGCAGAGCGGCAGCATGAGCGAGGGGGAGAGCAGCATCAGCAGCTGGGCGAGCGAGCGATCGAGCGAGAGCCGGAGCAGCAGCAGCAGATTCGGCTGGTATGGCCGCCGCCGCCGAAGGGGCTTCGCACTGGGGGAGAACCACCGTTGAGATGTCGCCCACGGCGCTGGCTTCAAGGTAGCCGCTCCATGGGGGTGCGGGATGGAGCACCGTCGATGCCGGGAGGTCGAGTTAAGGAGAAGGTGCGATGCGATGAGTGTACAACCTCTTTGGTGGCGCCGAGTAGGCCTCGGCTTCGTCCAAGGAGTCGGTGAGGATGCTGCGGTTCCGGTGGAGCAGGTTAAGGCGGCGCTGTGGGGATGGAGCAGCCGTGATAGACGAGGAGATCGTCGGAGCAGCTCCTTGGAGGTGGAGGATGGGGCGGCTGAACCGATGGGACGGCGAGATGGATGACGGATCCTCATCCTGGGAGGTGGACGAGGGACGTCGAGCTGTTGCGGTGGACGACGTCGTCGGGGAAGAGGCTCCGGCTGGGCAGCGGTGACGTGGCGGACGGAGGAGGGTGGGGTTTCGCGGCTGGAGCGGAGAGGTTATGGCGGCCTGGGATGTTGAATGGCAAAAAGGGGGCGATGGGAGGGGGTGAAGCATGACTTAGGAATGCGCTTGTCCAAAATGTAGGGTGTGTTACAAAAGTACCCCCCACCGATTTGAACTAGCGGCCCTTTCGGCTCAGGGTTAGAAGGGGGATTTTGCATGTCGGGATTTGGCAGCTGGAGGGAGTTTTTGCGCGTGTTGTAATTTCAGGATAGCAAGGCGCGGGTTGTGAAGGCGCCAGTTTTGGGAGCACGATATCTGAATTTTCGGGATATAACAAGATGCGGGTTGAATTTTAGGGACAAGCCTAACATGTAGTAATATTGTACTTGTACGTACCAAATCAATTCGCACTTACCTCAACCAAAAAGAAAACGAAAAAAATAAAACTATTCACACCACCCAAAGAGAGAGTCTTGCCCCGTTTTACTATACAAATGCTATTCAAAGCTACTCCCTCCTTCCATCTATATAGGGCCTAATGCGTTTTTCGATGCTAACTTTGACCAAATGTTAGAACAATGATATATGACATGCAACTTACACAAAGCACACCCTTAAATTCGTCTGTGAAAGGTTCTTTCAATGATATAATTTTCACATTGTGCATGTCATGTACTATTAATCTTGTCAATAGTCAAAGGCGGTCTTAAAAATCTCATTACGCCCTATATAGATGGAAGGAGGGAGTATGAATCCATGTTATGTCCGATTAAATTTTTTCGCTTGTTGTATAATGCATGTAACCTACTCATACCAACATTTTAGTGCATTCCAAATGTCTATACTACCGCTGCAATTGGAACTAAATTTGAATTCGTTTCTCTATTTCAATAAGAATCTACAATCATGATTGTTGCCAACTTCAACCATCATAGTTTCCTTGCTATCCGCCAGATATAAATCAGACGGCCTATAATGCAGGATGGCAGGCACATCATCATCAACAACTCTGTTTTTTATAAGAGTAAAGATAAAATATATTAAATGTAGTATACCATGTTCATAACCACACCATGTGTATCACCGTTATATATATTCACACATCCGTCGGTTTGAAACACTATGATAAATTCTTCAAATATCCGAATTCGCTTTTAATAATGAAGTATATATGATCTCTATTCGTCTTTTACAGCCACACAACCCTCTTATCTTTGTAGCTAGCGCTAACTTTCTCTTGTGCATGCACACGCCCGCATCCCTCTCACCCTCCCTCAGCATTCTCTAGCTCCATCGCGCAAATTCGTCTTTTCACTTTAGGTCGTTCACCCATGGTGTGTGTAGGCCCCCCAGCTCCTTCTTTATGACACACATCGATCGATATGCCTCTCTAGCCAGGTGTGCCTAGCACAAACACAAGCTTCCCCTCTTCTCTTGTCACCGTCCATGCCTTACTCCCACCACTCTTTTCATCATTCTCGTACTCACACACTCCTCCCCCTTGATATAGTATGCCTCTCGTACCACCTCCTACATGCATCCCTCTCTCTCTATCCTTCTCCTCGTGCCTCATTTGCTTCTAACACACACATGCATGTATACCGATCGATCTCCCAACATATACCTAGATCGACTTTAACTACCCCCCCATCGATCGACGTACCTCACAAGTTATGCCTCTCCTTTCTCTTACAAAGGGCGATTGATCTTCCTATGTAGTTACGTCTGCTTACCACAGCCACATCGTCCCCCCTCATCATTCGTGCATGCCTCCTGACCCGTCTCTCACACGCATGTGCACAGACAACAAGCAGCCATCTCCTCTCTTATTGATATTGCGGGCGTGCCCTCCGTTTGTCTAGCAAGCCTATCCCACCATTTGTTAGAAGCAACTCCACTACCACCCCCTCCAACACTCTAGCTCTGTCTCTCTCCCAACCTTATTCATCTCCTGCACATATGCATGGATGCCGATCGATCTCCCTTAATACATGAGGCAGATCGATCTCCTTAATACATGAGGTAGGCCTCTCTCCTCCTCCACACATACACCAGCCATTGTACCTCTATAGTTAATTGGGCCTCCCTCTTCCCCCACCACACACCGATAGTCGAGCGCTGCAGGTAGGTATCCATGCCACAGAGACAAACTGCACATGTCCCATCTCACATTCCAGTAGGCCAGCCACTCTATATCTTTGACGTGGGCACACACAAATTCGATGGCACTCTTTATCGATCACGCGTGCACACACACACACACACATCATCCCTCTCTTCGATTCGATGGACACCTCAAGCCGATGATACCTCCACTCTCTTCTCGTGGATCGCCCCCTCTATATATATATGTTATATCCAGGACTCTATTTCACACACATTGCATATGTTCAATTTTTTGATTGACCCCCCCACAAAAAAAACTCTCAAGAACCCACACACTATATCTCTCTAGGTTTGTATCTCTCTCACACAACCCCACGTAGGTGGTGTACGTATACAAGAAGAGAATAGGTGCACCATGCACGTACTCACGCTTCACGCCCAGCCACACCCGCACGGGTACACGGTGGAGCTCATTTCTCCGCAGAAGCTGAATTTGTTTTTGAAACATCAAGTGGTCAGAGACTCGAAAACTTATTTGCCCATTAGTGACTTGTGAGGGCGGTGGATTTTAGTTTGTATGATAATGCTGCATCCACCTAAAGTAACGAAAGTTCTTACGTAAACTTCCTAGTAATTCCCTCTTCGTAGGTGCAGCATTACTCCTAACATTTGTAATATCAGTTTGAAACTTGTAATATTGCCGTGTCCTATTCCTGCGTTTTCAAAATCCTGCGAATCAAACAGGTCCTGAGTTGGTGATGATGTTGTGCCTCCCATCTTTCACCAATAGCCGTCGGATCTAGATCTGACGCATACAAACCAAGCTTCTCCATTTTTGTAAAAAGATGCCCGCACTTGTTCCCTATTTACAAACAACTCCTTATCTCTCACAGTCAGCCTCATCTCCTCCCCACCACATCTAGGAGTAGAAGGCTGTGGAAAAATCTGGCGCGATGGCCGCTGCCGGAGCCGTCCACCCCAAATCTTGGTGTTCCGTGCAATGCACGGGCATCTACGCATGGGAAATTATGTCGAACAGGGCTAGTTGTAAGCAGGCTAGCTCTACAGCCATGATGATAGTGACTGCAGACGGTGAGGCTGACTATGGTATGTCGAACACGACGCCTATACTCAGGTGTCATCTCTGGTGCAGGGTCTTGTCACTTCACTGTGAGGAGCAACGCGTAATAATTTGACCAACGGGTAGTACAATGCTAGTACTCCTACTACTACATTGGTAGTACTACTACTAGTACTAGTAGCACCACCGTCTGGATTTAGGAGTACTACCACGTCCATCTGGATTTTAGTATTTGACTAGCAATATCTAGTAATGCATGTCACCAAAAATGTACTACTCCCTCTGTAAATAAATACATGGTGTTTTATTCCTATCGGCGAGAGAACTTAATGTTTTTTGCTACTCCTAACTAGAGTACTAATAGGATTACATGCAATGAACTAAACACTGCATGTCATGTTTGGTAGTCCCAAGTCATTGAAAGCATGCACGGCCCACATCTCTCATTGGTTGATATGTCACGAAATAAGAAACAAGGAGGGAGTTAATGCACCATGCCTAAGTATTTTGGGATTATTTGGTTTTTGTAAGGTGACTTACACAACATTTTTGTTTACATGCATTAACATTTTATTAGTTAAATCAAAGGTCAAAACTTGGCGCAAAATGCAAAGGGGACCAATAAACCAGTAAACATCAAACTTCTCTCGTTTGGCCCCAACTAGAGGTCCGATGAGATGACTATACTGCACCGGCACGGAGGGGGACGCAACTTCATTGACTTACGGCCACTGCCTTTGGGTGAATGACACATGGCCCCAGGGGGTGGCTGGCCCGCCTATCATACAGCCAAAGGCAGGTGCAGTAGAGGGCTGAGGAGTAGTATGAAATCCTACGCACCTACGCACGCTAACCAAGGGCTAAGTGATCACTCGAATCGCATGATCAGTTGACTAGAAGCTCTGCTAGACCCATGGAGGCGATGAGCGCGAGTGTCGGTGTTCTGGGAACGGGGGTCCCCAGACTTGCCTGCCTGCGGCCTCCAGCGTGGCTCAAAGGGGGGCCAAGCACGGCCCGTCTTCATCAACACAGACCCAAGACCCTCGCGAGGGGCCAAGCCTCGCGGGGCGGACGACACGGAGCTTCCTCAGGCACGGCCTCATCAGGCTGGCTCACGAGGAGGCAGAGAGATCAAGGCGGGGTACCTCACGAGGTGCCCGTGACGCAAGCCATGACGACCAAAGGCACCAGGCGGGCGCCAGCCACGCAGTGTCCTCCTTTCCTCTTTGGTGCAAAGGGAGCAAGCGCAGGCGAGAGCATCAAGCAAAGGCACCCGTTTCGGTGCAACGAGACCAAGACCAGTCCAACGGCAGGGAGGAAGTCATTGTGGAGCCCAAGCCAGCGTCACTACCAGAGCCTTTGGCAGGCGAGGACCAACTTTAGTCAGGATAAGTGTACCAGATGTTCCCCTCCAAAATGGCCAATTGTTGGCGCCCTTCCCGCTCAATATTTCGGAAGAGGCCCAGGCCTTTGCCTATAAATAGGACTAGCCACCGACACAAAAGGGGGATCGAGATCAGATCGCAATCGAGAAGAGAGAGAGAGAGAGAGAAGGGTGACTGAACTCCTCCTAGCAGTTCGTCGCCCCAGCCAAGAATAGACCCTCGCGAGGCTGTTCTTCCTTGTATTGCTCATCATCATCAGCCCAAGAGGCAATCCACCACACCACACACTGGAGTAGGGTATTACACCACAACGGTGGCCCGAACCAGTATAAACCATGTGTCTCTTGTGCTGTTCTTTCCATAGCTTAGTTCTTAGCGAGGCGGAGGGGTGCAGGTAGGTAGAAGGCGAAATCTCCGCACGCACCCCAGTGTTCGAACCTCAAGGGTCTGCCGGAACCCGAAATCCGACATTTGGCGCGCTAGGTAGGGGTGCACCGGAGTTCTCCCTTCCGCCACTGCCATGACCTTCCTCGCGATGAGTAGCGCATCGCCCGCTCAGGCCGCCGGCGCCAGCACGGGGGCCAGGGGGCTCCGAGCCCTGGCCCCAGCCCTGCAACGGGTACGGTGGCCAGACAAGTTCAAGCCAACGATGCCGCCGTGCTACAGCGGCGCGACTGATCCGCTGGCCTTCTTGCTGGCGTACGAGGAGGCCATCCTCAAAGCTAGAGGTGACGATAGGGTCATGGCCAACTGGCTCCCGACGGCCCTCACCGGCGCTCCACGCGCATGGCTGCTCCACCTGCCGGCAGCCTCCGTGGCCTCTTGGGAAGAGCTCCGCAGCCTCTTCCCCGCCCACCACGCTACACCAACACCCTCGGTCGTCGCGGTCCTCCTGGGCGGCTCGCAGGCACCACCTACAAGTCACCACGTCAAGTCATTCATCCGCCGGGTCAGCGCCGCTTCCACGTGGCAGGGGGCTCTCCCGGACCGGGCGGCGCCCAAGGCCGGCCTGACCTTCAGCTCGGAGGACCACCCCTCCAACTCGTCCTGCTCGGGTGCGCTCCCCATGCTGTGCACCCCCACCATCTGCCAGGTGGCCGTCACCAGAACTCTCATTGATGGCGGTGCGGGCCTCAGCATGCTCTCGGTTGAGGCCTTCAACCTCCTCTGCATACCCCTGGAACGGCTGCAACCCAGCCGGCCCTTCTCAGGCGTTGGGGGCGGATCATCCAGCTCCTTGGGATAGATCCGGCTCCCAGTGACCTTCGGCACCTACAACAACTTCCGCACAGAGCTGGTCGACTTCAACATCGCCCCCATCGGCCTCCCCTACAACACCATCCTCGGCTACCCAGCACTAGCCCAGTTCATGGCCTCGACGCACCCGGCGGACAACCTCATGATGATGCCCGGGAGCAGCGGTGTCCTCACCGTGCACGGGGACACCAGAGACGCACTGCGAGTGCTCAAGCTCACCTTCAAGATGGCGGCGTCGGCACAGCCCGCCGACTCGGAGACCCCCGAACCCAAGGGGGCTGCACCCACCAAGAAGAAACAGTTGTTCACCCAATACAAGGCAGAAACCAAACAGATACCCGTCGATGAGGACGGGTCCACCCATGCCACTTTCACCATAGGCGCCAACCTCGAGCCTGAGCAGGAGGAGGCCCTGGTCAGGTTCCTGCATGCAAACAAGAAGGTATTCGCTTGGGAGCCTGACCAGTTAGCGGGGATCCCTAGGAGCGTAATCGAGCATCACCTCAACGTGTGCCCCAACGTGCGCCCTATGAAGCAGAAGGCAAGGCGGCAGTCCACAGAAAAACAGGCCTTCATTGTCCAAGAGACCTGCAAACTAGAAGCCGCTGGGGTCATTCACGAGGTCCGATACCCGGATTGGTTGGCCAACCCTGTCGTTGTACCAAAGAAGGGAGGGAAGGAGCGCATGTGTGTCGACTTCACCAACCTCAACAAGGCATGCCCGCAAGATCCGTTCCCGCTCCCCTGCATCGACCAGATCGTCGATTCCACCGCAGAATGCGACCTACTATGCTTCTTGGATGCATTCTCTGGGTATCACTAGATCAATATGGCGGTAGAAGACGTTGAAAAGACAGCCTTCCTAACCCCGTGTGGGGTGTACTGCTACACGTGCATGCCATTCGGGCTGCGTAACGCAGGGGTGACCTTTCAGTGGCTGATGCACATCACCTTGGGCCCGCAGCTCGGGAAGAATGTTGAGGCTTACGTCGATGACATTCTGGTGAAGTCTCGGGAGGCCAGGACCCTGATACAAGACCTGGAGGAAACCTTCGTGAGCCTCAACGCAGTGAACCTGTGAAAGTGCAACTATCCCTAGGTGGTTTTGGTAATTCATAACAACATATAGCTCATTGAGCTAATGCTATTCCAAGATGACTATTTCAGGAAAGCTCAATGATTGGCATGGCATGGATGTGAAAGTGGAACCCTCAAAAGATTGGCTCAAGCTCAAAAGCTCAAGACTCTTCATTTTATATTGTAGTGATCCAAGATCACATTGAGTCTTTAGGAAAAGCCAATACTATCAAGGAGGGATGAGGTGTTGCTTAATGAGCCTCTTGCTTCATGTGCTTAGTGATATGCTCCAAAACCCTCAACTACTTTCCCATATCCACATATGACCTAAACCCTAAGCCAAACTCGGTCCTACTGATTCTTTCTATCCGGCGCCACCGAGTTTCACTTGTCATAAGCCACTGCCAAACCCTAGCAATTCGGTTCTACCGATAGGGATCTCGGTCTCACCGAGATGGGATTGCAAACTCTCTGTTTCCCTTTCGTAATTTTTCAGTCTCACCGAAAGAGCGAATCGGTCCCATCGAGATTGCAGTGTAAACTCTTTGTTTCCTTTTTGTAACTTTTCGGTCTCACCGAAAGAGCAAATCGGTCCCAACGAGTTTACCTGACCAACTCTTTGGTTAGCTTATTACCAAACTTGGTCTCACCGAGTTTGTGTAATTGGTCTCACCGAGATTACGTTATGCCCAAACCCTAACCATATCGGTCCTACCGAGTTGCATGTCAGTCCCACCAAAAATCTCTAACGGTCACTAGGTTTACCTTTTCGGTCCGACCGAGTTTGTTGATTCGGTCCCACCGAGATTGAAAAACTGTGTGTAACGGTTGGATTTTGTGTGGAGGCTATATATACCCCTCCACCTCCTCTTCATTCGTGGAGAGAGCCATCAGAACACATACACAATTCCAACTCATATGTTCTGAGAGAGAACCACCTACTCATGTGTTGAGACCAAGATATTCCATTCCTACCATATGAATCTTGATCTCTAGCCTTCCCCAAGTTGCTTTCCACTCAAATCTTCTTTCCACAAAATCCAAATCCTATGAGAGAGAGTTGAGTGTTGGGGAGACTATAATTTGAAGTACAAGAGCAAGGAGTTCATCATCAACACACCATTTGTTACTTCTTGGAGAGTGATGTCTCCTAGATTGGCTAGGTGTCACTTGGGAGCCTCTGACAAGATTGTGGAGTTGAACCAAGGAGTTTGTAAGGGCAAGGAGATCGCCTACTTCGTGAAGATCTACCGCTAGTGAGGCAAGTCCTTCGTGGGCGATGGCCATGGTGGGATAGACAAGGTTGCTTCTTCGTGGACCCTTCGTGGGTGGTTGCTTCTTCGTGGACCCTTCGTGGGTGGAGCCCTCCGTGGACTCGCGCAACCATTACCCTTCATGGGTGGACCCCTCCGTGGACTCGCGTGACCGTTACCCTTCGTGGGTTGAAGTCTCCATCAACGTGGATGTAGGATAGCACCACCTATCCGAACCACGGGAAAAACATCCGTGTCTCCAATTGCGTTTGAATTCTCCAAACCCTTCCCTTTACATTCTTGCAAGTTGCATGCTTTACTTTCCGCTGCCAATATACTCTTTGCATGCTTGCTTGAATTGTGTGATGATTGCTTGACTTGTCCTACAATAGCTAAAATCTGCCAAGAACTAAAATTGGGAAAAGGTTAAGTTTTTATTTGGTCAAGTAGTCTAATCACCCCCCCTCTAGACATACTTTCGATCCTACAAGTGGTATCAGAGCTTTGGTCTCCATTTGCTTTGATCTCCATAGATTTTGGTGGTCATAGCCTTGGTTTCACAACCTAGCAGAGTATGGCGTCTAGCGAGGGAAATTATCACCGTAGAGGTCCTTACTTTGATGGTACTAATTTTGCTAGTTGGAAGCATAAAATGAAAATGCATATTCTTGGACATAACCCCGCCGTTTGGGCTATTGTGTGTGTTGGTTTGCAAGGTGACTTCTTTGATGGGAAAGAACGAAACCGTGAAGCTACCGCGGATGAGTTGAAGATGTTGCAATACAATGCTCAAGCTTGTGATATTCTCTTCAACGGATTGTGCCCCGAAGAATTCAACAAAATCAGCCATCTTGAGAATGCAAAGGAAATTTCGGACACTTTGATTGACATGCACGAAGGTACCGACTCTGTCAAGGAATCCAAGTTGGATGTGCTTCAAAGTCAACTTGACAAGTTCAAAATGAAGGATGGTGAAGGTGTCGCTGAAATGTACTCTAGGCTTTCTCTCATCACAAATGAGATTGCCGGCTTAGGAAGTGAAGAGATGACCGATAGATTCATCATCAAGAAGATTCTAAGAGCCTTGGATGGAAAATATGATACCATGTGCACATTGATCCAAATGATGCCCAATTACAAATATCTCAAGCCAACGGAGGTGATTGGAAGAATTGTTGCTCATGAGATGTCACTTAAGGATAAAGAGGAACTTCTTAACAAATCAAGTGGTGCCTACAAAGCCTCATGTGAAGCCCCTACATCATCAAGTGAGAAACAAAACTTCAATGAAGAATTGAGCTTAATGGTGAAGAACTTCAACAAGTTCTACAAGAGTAGAAGCAAAGATAGAAGCTTCAAGTCAAGATCCTACAATGACAAAAGATCTTCTAGTCGAGAGTGAAACTGCTACAGTTGTGGAAGACTCGGACACTATTCCAATGAGTGTACGGCTCTCTACAAGAGAAGAGAAGATTCTCCAAAAGGAAGAAGCAAAGAATCACCACCAAGAGAGAGAAGGAGTAGAGATGATCGTTATGAACGAAGATACTCACGGAGAAGCAAGGATTCGGAAAGGAAGGAAAAATAATCAAGGAGCTACACAAAATGAAGACATCAAGCTCATGTTGGTGAATGGGTATCCGGCTCCGACTCCGACAGCCACTCCGAGAGAAGTTATCACTCCGACTCCGAAGATACTCAAGATGAAGGTGTTGCCGGTCTAGCACTTGTGTCAACCAACTCCTACGACATATTTGACTCACCAAATGAAGGAATTGGAAGATGCTTCATGGCCAAAGGTCCTAAGGTAACACACCCCGAGTATGTTGATTTCAATAGTGATGAAGATGACTTGTTAGGTGATGATTTGCTTGTTAACAACTCTAGTGATGAATACTATGATGAAACGTCAATTAATCATGCTAATCAAGATAAAATGAATGACAATGATAAGGAGAAGATTGAGGCTCTAACTAAAGAACTAAACACTCTTAAGTTAGCTCATGAAACTATCTTCGAAGATCATCGAGAACTTTTAAGAGCTCATGAGAAATTACGCTCTGAAAAGCTCAATCTTGAGCAAGAGCATGAGTTCTTAAAACCAATCAATGATGATCTCCGCGAGAAAAGTTCTTCTTACATTGCCAAGCGTTTACTCTTATCCACTTACATGCCTCAAGTCAAATCTAGTAACAAGAACAAGAAAGATTCTTCCTCTAGCAGTAACAATGATCATGCTAAATCCAATATTGTTGCTTCTAGTAATTCTCTTGATTCCACTAATGATTCTCTTAGCCAAGTTACACTTGAGCAAGAAAATAGCTTATTGAAGGGAATTATAGAGAAAGGAGTGTACAAAAGCCTTGCCGGGAGTAAGCAATTCGAGGAAATTGTGCGCAAGCAAGGAATGCACCGGAAGAATCAAGGTGTTGGTTTTGAACGAAAGTTCAATGCCAATGGAGTTGAGTGGGAAGAAGATCAATACCCCAAGACAAAGTTTGTTCCTCAACAAGAGAAGTATGATACTTCTTTCAATGGGACACAAGCTCAAGATGATCTTCCACCACAAGACTACAAGCAAAAAGGCAAGGACAAGCTTCAAGAGGAAATTGATGCATTTGATGAAGCTCCTAAGACCTTAGTCAAGTGGATTCCCAAGAATACTTCAAGTTCCACTTCATCAAGTACGACTACAACTCCAAGGATTCCCATCAAGATGGTGTGGATCCAAAAGAAGAAGAACTAGAGAGTTCTTGAGGGTGACTCCGCCAACATACTTCACTCTTATCATTTTGGCAAGAACAAGTGCAATCAACTTCCACATCTTGCACTAGTTCAAGGAGTCACAAACCCTCTTGTTGGTAAGACAAGGGACAAGGTAACCTAAAAGTTTTCATGGACATCATCTTGTGTGTGCATCACTCTATGTCTATGGATATCCTTGTTTGTTCCTTGTGGGACTAACCCATGTAGGTATTGAAAGTGCAATTCACTCAAATGGATAGCTCCAAGTGATCTACATCAACATTGAGCATCCACATCTTCAACATCTACATGAAGTCATCATCGACAAAACCCGAGGTTAGTTCATCCCTCTAAGGGGGGGATATCACATCTAGGGGGAGCTTTACTCTAAGACTTGAGCTAAAGCAACTCTAAAGATGTGAACACAACAATGCTTTATGTAAAAGTGGTAACCCCACTTGAGCTTAAACGATGAGTATGACCTATGATCAAGTGTTCTCTCTTGACTCCTAAGTCAATATACTCATATATAGATGACCTTGTCATCGCAAATTGCTTGATAGATGCTAGAATTGGTTGTGCATGCCTTGTCACATATTTCATTTGCCATCTTATTGTGTGAGCATGCTGGTTGCATATTTTACTCATTCGAGGACATCCACTTGTTGTTTTGATTGTTTGGTTTTATTTCCTTTTGCCAAGTGGATGGACAAGAATGCCTAAGAACCTCCTCTAGCTATCTATGCTTTTCTCGTCTCAAACTCTATTCATGCTACATCACAATATTTGATCAAGTTAGATTCGAACCACTCTATGTGAGGAGCGCTCGGAGTCCCCGGTTCGTCATAGACTTAAACTTCCAAAACCTCTTTATGATTCTCGGTCTGACCGATACCCTACTTTCGGTCCTACCGAGATCATTAAGTTGATCTAGGTTTTCGATCTCGGTGCAACCGATTTGAACCATACGGTCACACCGAGTTGCAACAACTATATACAGTTTTGCATCTCGGTGCCACCGAGTTGTTCCACTCGGTCACACCGACAGGGTCGGGCTATATATAGTCACGGGCAAAAATTTGGAAATTTCTCCGAACCCCTTCGCCCGCGCGATAGCCTGCTCTGCCAACTTGGTCTCTGGATCATCTCCTCGCCGCCAGCCGCCTCCAGTCGCTGGTCTCCGTTGCCGTCAACGGAAATTCAACCCCGCCGTTGCCGCCGTAGCGAGTCTCCGCCGAACTAGGGTATGGACTCGATCTTTGTGCTATTCCCCAATCCGATTCTTAGCACATTGTGATCATCATGATTCTTGCCACGTTTGTTAAACTTCTATCCAGTCAATGAACTCGTAGATTAGGTTTAATTCGAAAATTTTAGGGTTAGGTTTCCGCCGAAACCATCTCGGACCCACGGAGTTGAAAAACTCGGTCCCACCGATTTGGCTTATGCCATTGCACAAGTGAGACTCGGTCTGACCGAGAATTACTTATCGGTGTGACCGATTTTGGAACTCTGTGAAACCCTAGCAGTCTCGGTGCCACCAAACTGTGACTCGGTCTGACCGAGTTCACTAGTTTAGGTGCCAAAACTGCTTCGGTATCACCGAGTTTAGAAATCGGTAGATCCGAGATGCTTTCAGTGGGAAACTAAAACTAAGTTTTTGAATTATTCTTTTGCAAAAATCTCTGCATTTTGTGACGCTTATCCACTCTATCTCATCTATAACCTATTCACAGGGTCAGCAGTCAGAGTTTGCATCATGTCAGACCAAAGTGATAGCCAGAACTTGTCAGAGCAGCAAGTGCAGATGAGTGAGGGCACTAGTCCCTCAAGTTCCTCAGATGATGGCAGCAGGAGCACCCCTAGCAATCTGCCTAAAGCTGCCACAAGACAGAGAAAGAAGAGAACCTTAGACTCAGAAGATGAGGATTATGTGGCAGAAGAGGAAGCAACTTCCAAGAGAGTTGAGCCAGCATAGGGCATAAAACCAGGGATGAAGATCAAAAGGCCAGCAGGCAGGCAGCCTATGTCAAAGGCCAGAGCTTCAACTGAGAAGCCCACTCCCATTGAGCCAGTTGCTGCTGAAGGCAAGAAGAGGAAAGAAAGGGTGAACAAAACTGTAGCCAGAGTGCTTGGCAAGGCTTCCGTCATGGAAGATGAGGAGGAAGAAGAAGAGGTAGCTGCACCAGCACCTAAGGCACCCAAGCTGATGGGTGATGCCATAAGAACAGGGGCAGCTGCTTCCAAGGCCAAGCCAGCTCCAAAGCCAAAGCCAAAGAGGAACACAAGAAGCATTCCAGCTACTGAGAAGAACAAGGCCCCAGTGCCTGAAGCTGCAGAAGAAGAAGAAGAGAATGTTCTTAGAAAGCTCAAGCCCAAGATCCCAGACCACAACGATGCTCATCCTGTGGCTGAGGATATGAAACTCAGGAGAGATTCAGGGCTCCGGAAGTGGAGAGAAGCAGACCCGTATGCTTCAAGGAGAAGGACTGCAGTTGACTACAAGTTTCACACCAAGGAGCAGCAAGACTTTTATGAGACAGTGCTGCTAGACAAGAAGCCAATTGTCTGTGATATGAGATGGGTTGATTGGCAATACATCAAGGACAACGAAGAGTACTACCCTGGAGTGTAGGACAGCTTCAAGGCATGTGGAGTAGAGGACTTTGTTGGGCAGAAGCTCACAAAGTGGAACGAGGAACTCATCATGCAGTTCTACTCCACAGCCCATTTCTATCTAGATGGCAGGATTGCATGGATGTCAGAGGGTACGAGGTACCAGTCTACAGTTGCTGAATGGGCTCAGCTAATTAATGCCCCAGAAGAGCATGACGATGACTTGGACATTTATGCCAAGAAGAAGATGGACCACAACTCAATGTCAAACATGTACAAGGAGATTCCAAATGAAGCACTTGATACGTTCAAGTTTGGCTCAGTACACTATCTTCTGTCAGGGCTGCCAACCATCAACTGGATTCTTAGGCACACCCTATTGCCCAAGTCTGGAGATCACAAGATGATCAGGGGCCACGCGATCAACTTGCTTCATATCTTTGACGTGCCACAGAAATTCAAAGTCATGAGCCTTATGATTGAAACAATCAAGAGGACAGCAGCAGACCAGAAGAGGAGCTGTGGATATGCCCCACAGATTCAAGAGCTCATCAACTCTAAGATGGGCACGGGCATATACTTATTGGACAATGACACCTGCCCATCCGTCCAGACTTTGAAGATAATCAAGTGGTCATGACTGAGAATGAACCATCATCTGCCCAAGCACAAGCCAAGAAGGAGAAGGCGAGGAAGGAGAAAGCTGCCAAGATGCCTACTCAAGAGGAGGCATCTGAATATTTCCTGAAAACCAAACAAGAGCAGCTTGGTTACTTGATTGCATCCACCCTGCAGATTGAGCAAGGACTAGCCACCCTAACTCAGAACCAGGCAAGCTTAGAGAGGATCATGGAACAAAAGTTCTATGACTTGGATGTCAAAGTGACAGAGATTCAGACTGCAGTGGAGCAGCTCCAGGATGACATGCAGGAGAGGAGAGGCAAGACTACAACTGATGCCTTTGCCAGAGTGCCACGAGGTCCGAGGTCGTCTGCAGTGCCAGTTGCTGACCCCAGAGCCACCACGTCTGCACCAGCTACAGCCTCAGTTCCACCAGCTCCAGCGTCCACTTCAGCCTCGACTCCGACCACATCTAAAGAAGGCTTCGTCCTTGGAGTGCTCCGGACTCCACCACCACCTGAAGATCAAGCCTGAGTGTCAACTTAGCACTATGCATTTTCTAGGAACTTTTTGGTAACTTGTTGCCAAAGGGGGAGAAAATGTATAGATCATAGGCTTCGAGAGAGAGTGTTGCTTTTAGTGTTGCTTTTATTCTCTCTTGTTTTATTTGGTGGTTTTTCGAACTTTGTTTGCTTTTGTGTGAGATACTATGTCATTGCTCGTGAGACATTGATGATCATGTGTTTGATCATAAGCTACACTTAATGTTTGCTTAATATTATCATCTTATCTATCTTATGTGATCATCACTATTCTTGGTGATGAGTGCATGTATTTCATTCTTATCATTTTAAGCGCTCCACCAAGATGTATGTGACATGGAAGAGTAACCCATGACTCTAACTCTTTGTGCATTTGCAGTCCAAAGCAAATTTTAAATATGCACAAATTTAGGGGGAGCTCTTACTTGTCACATACTTCTCAAAGCGACGATATATTTCATGCTTATTATCATTTGTCGAAGCTTTGATCTATATGTTGTCATCAATTACCAAAAAGGAGGAGATTGAAAGTGCAACTATCCCTAGGTGGTTTTGGTAATTCATAACAACATATAGCTCATTGAGCTAATGCTATTCCAAGATGACTATTTCAGGAAAGCTCAATGATTGGCATGGCATGGATGTGAAAGTGGAACCCTCAAAAGATTGGCTCAAGCTCAAAAGCTCAAGACTCTTCATTTTATATTTTAGAGATCCAAGATCACATTGAGTCTTTAGGAAAAGCCAATACTATCAAGGAGGGATGAGGTGTTGCTTAATGAGCCTCTTGCTTCATGTGCTTAGTGATATGCTCCAAAACCCTCAACTACTTTCCCATATCCACATATGACCTAAACCCTAAGCCAAACTCGGTCCTACCGATTCTTTCTATCCGGTGCCACCGAGTTTCACTTGTCATAAGCCACTGCCAAACCCTAGCAATTCGGTTCTACCGGTAGGGATCTCGGTCTCACCGAGATGGGATTGCAAACTCTCTGTTTCCCTTTCGTAACTTTTCGGTCTCACCGAAAGAGGGAATCGGTCCCACCGAGATTGCAGTGTAAACTCTTTGTTTCCTTTTTGTAACTTTTCAGTCTCACCGAAAGAGCAAATCGGTCCCACCAAGTTTACCTGACCAACTCTCTGGTTAGCTTATTACCAAACTCGGTCTCACCGAGTTTGTGTAATCGGTCTCACCGAGATTACGTTATGCCCAAACCCTAACCATATCGGTCCTACCGAGTTGCATGTCAGTCCCACCGAAAATCTCTAATGGTCACTAGGTTTACCTTTTTGGTCCGACCGAGTTTGTTGATTCGGTCCCACCGAGATTGGAAAACTGTGTGTAACGGTTGGATTTTGTGTGGAGGCTACATATACCCCTCCACCTCCTCTTCATTCGTGGAGAGAGCCATCAGAACACATACACAATTCCAACTCATATGTTCTGAGAGAGAACCACCTACTCATGTGTTGAGACCAAGATATTCCATTCCTACCATATGAATCTTGATCTCTAGCCTTCCCCAAGTTGCTTTCCACTCAAATCTTCTTTCCACAAAATCCAAATCCTATGAGAGAGAGTTGAGTGTTGGGGAGACTATCATTTGAAGCACAAGAGCAAGGAGTTCATCATCAACACACCATTTGTTACTTCTTGGAGAGTGGTGTCTCCTAGATTGGCTAGGTGTCACTTGGGAGCCTCCGACAAGATTGTGGAGTTGAACCAAGGAGTTTGTAAGGGCAAGGAGATCGCCTACTTCGTGAAGATCTACCGCTAGTGAGGCAAGTCCTTCGTGGGCGATGGCCATGGTGGGATAGACAAGGTTGCTTCTTCGTGGACCCTTCGTGGGTGGTTGCTTCTTCATGGACCCTTCGTGGGTGGAGCCCTCCGTGGACTCGCTCAACCATTACCCTTCGTGGGTGGACCCCTCCGTGGACTCGCGCGACCGTTACCCTTCGTGGGTTGAAGTCTCCATCAACGTGGATGTAGGATAGCACCACCTATCCGAACCACGGGAAAAACATCCGTGTCTCCAATTGCGTTTGAATTCTCCAAACCCTTCCCTTTACATTCTTGCAAGTTGCATGCTTTACTTTCCGCTGCCAATGTACTCTTTGCATGCTTGCTTGAATTGTGTGATGATTGCTTGACTTGTCCTACAATAGCTAAAATCTGCCAAGAACTAAAATTGGGAAAAGGTTAAGTTTTTATTTGGTCAAGTAGTCTAATCACCCCCCCTCTAGACATACTTTCGATCCTACAACCTGCGGCTCAACCCAGAGAAGTGTGTGTTCGGAGTCCCCTCGGGCAAGCTCTTGGGTTTCCTCGTGTCCCACCGAGGCATCGAGGCTAACCCGGAAAAGGTCAAGGCGGTCGAGGACATGAGCCCGCCAAAGACCCTCAGAGAAATGCAGAAGCTCACTGGGCGCATGACCGCGCTGGGGCGCTTCATCTCCAAGTTGGGGGAGCGAGCGCTGCCCTTCTTCCAGCTAATGAAGAAAAAGGGGCCCTTTGAATGGACTGAAGAGGACGACAAGGCGTTCCAGGATCTCAAGAGATACCTGACCAGCCCTCCGGTCATGGTGGCCCCGCGCCCTCAAGAGCCCCTGGTGCTTTACCTCGCCGCCACTCCCTATTCCGCCAGCGCAGCCCTGGTGGCGGTTAGGGAGGAGCGTCGAATCAAAAACTCAGCAGCAACCCGGGACAAGGAAAAACAGGAACAAGGAAGGCCCACAGAAACCGCCACCACGGCTGAGGAGGATCAGCCGCCGTAGAGGAGTGCACCGGAGGCGGAAGAGGCCCCTCTCCCAGATGACCAGCCTCAGGAGGCCTCATCGCCTCAGGAGGCGCCATGGTCCCCGGAGGGCGCCACCAGCACTGACGCATCCAACCTCGTTGAGCACCCAGTGTACTTTGTCAGCACGGTGTTGCGGGACGCGAGGGCACGGTACCCCATGCCTTAGAAGCTCCTCCTCGCGCTACTGGTGGCCTCCCGCAAGCTGCGGCACTATTTTCAGGGTCACCCCATCAAGGTCGTCTCGTCATACCCCCTGGAGAGAGTGCTTAGGAGCCCTAACTTAGTTGGAAGGGTCGCTGAGTGGAACATAGAACTGCAAGCATTTCAGCTCGAATTTAGCATGACCAGAGTCATCAAGGGAGCAGCATTAGCGGATTTTGTGGCAGAATGGATGGAGGCACCAGGCCTCAAGGCCGACGAGGATCGGTCCCTCTCCCCGGGAAGCGAGGTGCCAGAAGGCTGGGTCATGTACTTCGATGGGGCGTTCTCCAGGCATGGCGCTGGGGCTGGGGCGGTGCTTATATCGCCCACTCAGGACAAGCTCTACTACGCTGTACAGCTCTGTTTCCAGCAAGGTGAAAAGGTCTCCAACAACATAGCGGAGTATGAAGGTTTAATAGCGGGCTTGAAGGCCGCAGCTGCCCTGGGGGTGAAACGCCTCACCATCAAGGGCGATTCGCAGCTCCTTGTCAATTTCTCCAACAAGGTGTACGAGCCGACAGATGAGCACATGGAAGCCTACCTTGCGGAGGTCCGCAGGATGGAGAAGTAGTTCTGGGGGTTCGAGTTGCAGCATGTGCCCCGTGGCACCAATCAGGAGGCCGACGACATCGCCAAACGGGCGTCCAGGTGGTTACCTCAGGAGCCTGGCGTCTTCGAGGAGCGGCTCTTCAAGCCCTTAGCCCTGCCATCATTGTCAAACATGGCTCAGCCTCAGGAGGAGATCCCCCAGCCACCTGCCTCAGGAACCCCGGTCTGTGGCCCGGCCTCAGGAGCACGCCTGCTCCTGGTGATGGAACCTCAGGAGGGGTGCTGGATCACGGAGCTCCGGAGTTACTTAACACAAGGGACCCTACCGGAGAAGGAGGAGGAAGCGGAGCGTGTGGAACGGCAGGCCACAGCATACTGCATCAAGGATGGAGAGCTCTACCGGAAGCGATCAAACGATGTATCCCTGCGCTGCATCTCCAGGGAGCAAGGAAAGGAACTGCTGGAAGATATACACGGCGGAGACTGTGGACATCATTCATCATCATGGACCCTCGTCGGCAAGGCGTTCCGCAGTGGGTTTTATTGGCCCACCACACTCAATGACGCCGTCGAACTGGTGAAAGCTTGTGAGGCCTGCCAATTCCACGCCAAGCAAATCCATCAGCTGGCAGGAGGCCTGCAGACTATACCCCTTTCGTGGCCATTTGCAGTCTGGAGGCTGGACATCCTGGGCCCGTTTCCTCGGGCGCCAGGGGGCTACCGTTACCTCTACGTCGCCGTGGACAAGTTCACCAAGTGGGCTGAAGTAGAGGCCGTCCGCACCATCCCCGCGGGTTCCGTGGTCAAGTTCATCAGGGGCATCGTGAGCCGGTTCGGGGTGCCGAACCGCATCATCACAGACAACGGTTCGCAGTTCACTAGTAACCTCTTCAAAACATACTGTGCTAACCTTGGAACGCAGATATGCTACGCTTCGGTGGCGCACCCCCGAAGCAACGGCCAGGCCGAGTGAGCCAACGCAGAGGTCCTGAGGGGCCTCAAGACCAGGACGTTCAAGAAGAAGCTGGAGGCCTGTGGCAGAGGTTGGTACGACGAGCTTCAGTCTGTGTTGTGGTCCATCCGCACAACCGCGACCAAGCCGACTGGAGAGACCCCGTTCTTCCTGGTCTACGGAGCCAAAGCGGTCCTCCCTCACGAGGTCAGATGTCGCTCCGCGCGGGTCCTGGCATTCGACGAGGCGCAGCAGGACGCCATGCGGGGGATGGACCTCGTGCTGGGGGAGGAATGCCGCGGAGAAGCCGCACTGCGAGCGGCGAGGTACCAACAAGCACTGCGACGATATCACTGCCGCAACATCCGCCCCAGAACTCTCGAGGTAGGAGACCTCGTGCTTAGGCGGGTTCTCTCCAGGGAGGGGCTGCACAAGCTCTCTCCCATGTGGGAGGGCCCGTTCAAGGTTGTTCATGTTTCCAGGCCCGGCTTCGCACGCTTGGAGACTCAGGAGGGGGTGCCGGTCCAGAACACATGGAACATCCAGCACCTCCGGAGGTTCTACCCTTAAAAAGGCCCAGAGCCTGTGAAGAAGGCGAATGCCTGTGAAGATCATCCTTTCTGGAAAAGGCCCAGAGCCTGTGAAGAAGGCGAATGCCTGTGAAGCTGTCGCGTTTTGGAAAAGGCCCAGAGCTTGTGAAGAAGGCGAATGCCTGTGAAGCTGTCGCGTTTTGGAAAAGGCCCAGAGCCTGTGAAGAAGGCGAATGCCTGTGAAGCTATCGCGTTTTGGAAAAGGCCCAGAGCCTGTGAAGAAGGCGAATGCCTGTGAAGCTGTCGCGTTTTGGAAAAGGCCCGGAGCCTATGAAGAGGGCAAATGCCCGTGAAGCCTGCTTCCCCCAAGAAAGGCCCGGAGCCTGTGAAGAAGGCCAACGCCTGTGAAGCTCGCCGCCCGTGACACTCTCACGTAATAATGAGTTGGGGCTGTACATGCCTCGGAGTCTCAGGAGCGCCGGCCTCAGGCCCTGGGGCTCCCTCCCACGCCCAGTGGCAGCACTTAGCTCCGCGCTGGTGAGAAGACGTCGAATACTAGATTAGGTGCCGGACGCGACTTTTTCATTTGCTTTCCGCAGTTGGCTTGTTCATTCTCATTCGAAGTTTTATTGAAGCTGTTGCCGTCTTTGGCTCGTGGTTCTTCGACTTTCCACTCTCCTGCCTCAATTTCTCTTATGCAAGGCCTCGTGAGGGGGGCAACCGAGCACCCTCGCAAGTGTTCCTATCCTAGTCGTTCAAAGGTTTCGCGACCTGGGTCCATTACAGGAGCACCCCTCCAGTCCGTGCCCCACGGGCACCATGACACGAACACAGGGCCTGGGTCGGTCGCCCCCCCACGGCTGGGGCCGGGAACTATCCACACGCGGGCACGTAGCTGGAAGGCACAATAACGGAAGCAAAGCGATGATTAACAGCAATAACCCAAACACGCCCCCGCGGGGCTCCACGCTACTGTCTTTTTACGCAGGAATAAGGAAAAGAAAGAACAAATCAGGCACAGCTTGCCTCACACCGGCCTGCAGGGAAGGCTCGAGCTGCCTCCGGGGCTCAGGCAGACTCCCTCTCACGCTTCACCGAAACGCGACGGCGGGCAGACACGCTACCACCTCCCAAGTAGGTACGACGGCGTGGGGGCTGACTACGGTCATCGCTAGAAGAGTCGCCGCCTAAAGAAGAACCGGTGAAGCTTGGGGAACCTTGAGCGCTGCCAGTCACGCGAGCGCTGCCCTCTCCATCATCACCCGGGCTGGGTTCCCGGCCGCAGTCATCGTCCTCAGGACAGCACCTTGCGCAATGACCATCTTCCCCAAACACCCTCACGTAGAGGGTGGCATCGTCGTCAAACTTGAAGTGCAGGGTGCACCGACGGCTCAGGCCACACGCGCGGGCAAACGTCTGCCAACCGCGGGTCAAGGCCAGGCTCCCGGCTGCAGAGACCTCTAGTGAAGCCCATGAGGCCCGGCTGCAGCAGCCGTCTGCCTGAAGCCAGAGGCCGCCCGGGGCGCCGGCCGGGAGCTCACCGAGGAGGAAGCGAGGAAGTTGAAGCCGGGTGCTAGTCGGCTCCGCCGACCACACAACGAACTCCGGCAGCACCTCTGCAGCGCGAAAGTGCGGCCTAGGGGGACGCGCGATCGAAGCGCGCCCCCCGGCCGCAGCAAACCGCCCATCGCCGTGCTAGAAATCGTCTCCACGGTCGCGGGGAGCTGCCATGGTGGCCACAGGATGTTTGCGAGGGCACCCTCGGCCGCGCTTAGGCGGGGGAGAGGCAGGCTCAACCTGGCGAGCCTTCCCCTTCTCTGCGGCTGAGAACCTCCTCGACGGGGCCATGAAGAAGAAGGAGAAGTAGAAGGGATGGACTGGAAGGGCGCGCGCCGTTCCGTACTTATGGCTGGCGAAGGCCAACCGCCGACCTCCACAATCACAGGTAATCATGACCCGCTTTGCATGCAGGGACTTGTCCAATCCGTGCAGTTGCCGAGGCGCCATGGGGAAGTGGAGACGCCCACGTCCAATCAACCGCCACGCGGCACCCAAGGCCGCAGGCTGTTAGGGCCCGCGGTGCTTCGCTCTTGCTCTTTCGCCTCCCTGCATGGCCAAGTCCGGGCACGCCTTGGGCCCGGGGGCTACTGTCGGCGTTCTGGGAACGGGGGTCCCCAGACTTGCCTGCCTGTGGCCTGCGGCGTGGCTCAAAGGGGGGGCCAGCACGGCCCGTCTTCATCAACACAGACCCAAGACCCTCGCGAGGGGCCAAGCCTCGCGGGGTGGACTACATGGAGCTTCCTCAGGCACGGCCTCTTTAGGCTGGCTCGCGAGGAGGCGGAGAGATCAAGGCGGGGTACCTCACGAGGTGCCCGTGACGCAAGCCATGACGACCAAAGGCACCAGGCGGGCGCCAGCCGTGCGGTATCCTCCTTTCCTCTTTGGTGCAAAGGGAGCAAGCGCAGGCGAGAGCATCAAGCAAAGGCACCCGTTTCGGTGCAACGAGACCAAGACCAGTCCAACGGCAGGGAGGAAGTCATTGTGGAGCCCAAGCCAGCGTCACTACCAGAGCCTTTGGCAGGCGAGGACCAACTTTAGTCAGGATAAGTGTACCAGATGTTCCCCTCCAAAATGGCCAATTGTTGGCGCCCTTCCCGCTCAATATTTGGGAAGAGGCCCAGGGCCTTTGCCTATAAATAGGACTAGCCACCCACAGAAGAGGGGGATCGAGATCGGATCGCAATCGAGAAGAGAGAGAGAGAGAAGGGTGACTGAACTCCTCCTAGCAGTTCGTCGCCCCAGCCAAGAACAGACCCTCACGAGGCTGTTCTTCCTTGTATTGCTCATCATCATCAGCCCAAGAGGCAATCCACCACACCACACACTGGAGTAGGGTATTACACCACAACGGTGGCCCGAACCAGTATAAACCCTATGTCTCTTGTGCTGTTCTTTCCATAGCTTAGTTCTTAGCGAGGCGGAGGGGTGCAGGTAGGTAGAAGGCGAAATCTCCGCGCGCACCCCAGTGTTCGAACCTCAAGGGTCTGCCAGAACCCGAAATACGACAGCGAGCATCAGTCGGTTGTGCCAGATGGTCCACGACGCCGGCCTGCGGCCCGACACTGAGGAAGCTCTCTAGGTAGTATTGCTTGAGGCCGCCAGGGCGAGGGGCTGCTTGGACGACAGCTTCGTCTCCTTGTTCGACGAGGTCCTCATCGGTTTCCTCAACAAGTTCACCATCGTCAAGAAGCTTGCGGACGACTTTGACGTAAGACTCCAGCCGACGCGCCCAGGCTCTGCGATGCCCGCCACCCTCAAAGGCCACTATGGTAACAACTTCTTCGACACACTGGTGACCCTGCGACTGCCCGCTGTCGCGCCGGAGAATGTCCACCTCGAGGTCGCGCTCGCCGCGCAGCGCCTGGTGCAGCAAGACACCATCAACACAATCACCCACGTCTACGCGCAAATCGTCCACAAGGACTACTACATGCAAGAGGAGGACGATAGGACGCTGGCCTTCTTGGAGCGCAGGGCAACCTTGGACAGCACTGTTCAGAAGCACGTTGAGCTCGCCGCCAACGCCGCTGCTCCTCACACATCGGTTGGTGACCCGGTGCACTAGGGCATGAGGATGTCGTTCAACGTTGATGGATCCGTATGTATTTTTATCTTTCTGTCAAATCCATCTAGTAGTATATGATACTACAGTAATTATCTTACCTTTCGCATCAACTTCATAATTGTCGTACGTACTCCATGCATGAACGGCGCCGGAACCAAACTTCTCATTACTCTAGGTAAAATCGTTATTTTCTATCTATCGGTCGTGCCATGGAGTAGAACTAAATTTTACAAGTTACGAGTTCAAAAGGAAAAGCCTGCCGTGTTCGCGTCGCACCCCCACACGGTTGGTCCGGCACGCTGCTCAAGCGGGAATGCATGCGGTGTTGCATTTTCACTTACAAGTGGGACCACAATTGAGCAAACCGACTATCGGCAAACCCCCACCCCGCCCACCGCGCGATGGCTGAGAAAACAGGAGGGAGAAGAGATGGCTGTAGCACGGACTCCAAGAAAATTGGTGTCGTATGGGACTCGTGTGGGTGGCGTGTGCCATACTGCTAGACGTGAATGCTAGTTATGGCCCATGCCACCCCACTATATCGAGCCTATATCGAGGTACGTAGAACAAATTTCCTGCAGTCCGTGCTCAGCCCTCCTCTATCTCTCTTCTCAGCCAGCCAGTGGACGCGCAGAGCCCATCGTCTGTTTGCTCACATGCGGCCCCACATGTCAGTGAAAACTCAAGAGGACCCACTGAACCTGCACATCTTTCACCTCGACGTGCTGGCGATGAAAAACAAATCCAATAAAGATCTTCGGTGGCCGCTTTTGGAGTTACTCAAGAGTAGTAAGATTCTATTTACAGTTTAACCCAAGATGCACATCTCGTGGCTTCAACTACAACTCTATTTTCTTTCATGACACGACCTGGATGCTGGATGTCCCACGTGTCGGCAAAAGGAGGAAGAACCCGACCAAATCTTCGGTTCTGCTCTCGGATTAGACTAGTTGTGCTAACTTAAAAATTTTATTGTGTACTCCCTCCATTCCAAAATACTTGACTTCCATTTGTCCAAAAATGGATGTACCTATATACTAAGACATGTCTGGATACATATATATTTTGACAAATATAAGGCATGTATTGTGCAACGGAGGGAGTAGAATGGATGCAAGTTTTTGTATTGGGAAGAAGAGTACATCCATATAATGACAGAGCGCAATTTAGTAGATGTTCTATCACTTTTAGCTAGCACAGACACAAGATCGAGCCTCCACAGATCAACAATGAATGCATCGAGAAGGCACTAATCCAACTTACATGAGTAGTAAAATGTATTCTTGTGGTTCTTGTTTTCTTTGGTCTTGCTTTTCTAGTCAAAATTATCGTTGGAGTTCGTGCAAAATGGAGGTGCGTTTGGGGTCGTGCGTTGGAGTTGGCCTTACAAGTGGGACCACAGTTAAGGAAACCGACTATCGGCAAACCCCCACCTCGCCCGCTGCGCGATGGCTGAAGTTAGAGAAACGACGAGGTTGAAGAGATTGCTCTAGCACGGACTCCAAGAAATAATATGGTGTCAGATGGATGTCGTGATGGTGGCGTGTACTATTGTTGATTGGCCTCATCCGATAACCTGTTGCAATGCACGTACAATTATGTATTCGGAAAATATTTTTTTGCCTCGTTGCACCACTCACTCAGAGAAGCGACTAGAAAGCCATTCATAAATTTAGTAAGTTTATCACATGCATACCATTTTATTACATACAACAGGCCATCAACCCACATCGACAACGAGGATACATTATAAATACTAAAGTTTTCACCACACAACAAATAACAAGCCATGAAATGAACTTCAACTCAACCATTCCGCGGCGTTGGAAACACTTGCTTTGAACCACAAGTGATTCTCTGGGATGGGCCATCCGTTGTCGATTTGGAGACCAACGCAGGATTGATCATCCAGGCTGAAGCGGCCTACTATATTAGTACCAGGGTAGGGAACCACCCAAATGTCCAAGGTATAGACACAGTTGCTTCTCATAAATGTGTCAACAGCAGTTGGATCGCCTTTCACCATCATCGGATAGTTTTGTCCAAGGAAGAGCGAGTTTTCTCCAAGACTATCAATTATGTGCCAGGGAGAAGGAGTTGGCGCTAGCACACTAGTATCCATCCCGAATAGCATGCAACGGGTGTTGGAATAGGTCCGGAGAGTGCGACCATGGGAGACACCTGCTTCCTTAGCAGTAACATCATAAGTGGGTTGTATACACACAAGAAGAGGTGATCCATCGGAATTAGTTGCCAGGCGCCACAGAGTATATGGGCACTGCTCGTGATCATCACCATCGGCATCTCCCCCTTGGTTATAAAAACTTTCAAGTATAGGTGGTGGGATGTTCACAGGACCTTGGAAACACAAGAAGAAGGTTAATTAGTAAAGGGAAACTTGCTAACCCGCATGCATGTGGATGAAACAATTATAATTACAGTGGAAGACAAACGTACCGAAACTACTAGGATGTCATGCAAAAACAGTGCCACGAGTGGTGGCAGCAAACACAAGGCCCTCGTATCGAATTGCATCACAGTACTCATCCGTGTACAGAAATTGATTTTTGAGCAATATCCATCGAGTCGAACCACGAAGGACGGAAACAAGCTTGTCGAAGATAGCAACGACTTGATAGTTTTTGTAATTCCAAGAGCAGTTGGGAACTCGACAAATTGCTATCTTCCGTAGAAGACAATCACCATGATCGTATTTGAACGTGCGTACATTACCGGTGTGCTCAACCTCTGGGCAGTGTGCTGAGATTTTTGGAAGTGGAACCCGGCGACGAGTGTGCACATTCACAAGTTCCCACTCGCAGTTGGACCCAATGTAAACAACCCAATCTCCATTTGTGCCCGCCCAAGCCTTGCCCTCAAGCGATGGCATCTTAACATCATACGTATCATTATCAAGCGGCATCAACTGGCACAAGGCGAGGCCTCCGTCGTGCCGGCGCCAATCATCGGGGTCACTTGCAATGATGTTATTAGTTGAGTCGAGAATGGGCTTGAACGAACCTGCCATGCTAGCCAAGGTGATGATGTCGCATCGATCAATGAGTTCCTCCACCACGTCATCTTTCAAATCGGGGCAAGAATAACGGGGTCGTTTCCGGCCTATTCCCTCCATGGATAAGACGATCGAACAATGGCAGAAGAAAGGGTGAAGGGCTAAAGGAAAATGGAGGAGGGAGAGGAAGAGCATGCGACAATAGTTCCAAATCGAGAGGGAAAGGCGAAGAGTAGGTGGACGGTTGCGAGTATGCCACGGTTCACGAAGAGGCGCCCCGGCCTACACGCCCGTTCGGAAATACTCCTACTACTCGCCGTCGTCTCATTGATATGTTGGAATGGGACCACATGTCAACGAAACATGGTGTGTAATTTTTCATGCAAAATGCGATCTGGCCGCGTTGGTCCGAGGTGCCGCATTAGTTATCGACCTTTATTTTTTTAATGGCGTGCCGATCCGTTTTGAAGCATGACTAACTGGTACTGTACGTGGAGAGGATGACAGCATGGACCCGCCAAGGTCATGGCAGTACGCAAGCAAGTGCCTCCTTATTTCAAGCCAATAAAAAAATGGCTCCTCCTAGTGGATTTCTGACATATGGGTCCCATGCCATTGTCAACGTAGTTAATAAATGAGAGAATTGCACAACGAGCGGCTGACACCAGGGACCCAGCAGCTCGCCCAGTTATTTTTGTCTTGGGTTAATTTGATAAATGCCACTCCAAATCTGGTGTATCCGAGAAATGCCACTGCAATTTCCAAACTTTGAAAAATGCCATTTCATGCCATTTCTAGTGGCATTTTTCGAAGTCTGGAGTGGCGTTTTTCAAAGTTTGCAAACTGCAGTGGCGTTTTTCAAAGTTTGCAAAAATTGTAGTGGCATTTTTCAAAGTTTGGAAATTGCAGTGGCATTTTTATGAATCGCCATAATTGGAGTGGCATTTATCTAATTTGTTTTTGAGACGGAAGCAGGGTGTCAACTGGGCTGTGCGGGACACTCTGGCCTGTCTAGACAGCTTTTTCTTTTATGTTTACCATAGACCAGCCCAGTAGTTTTTTTCTTTCTAAAAATGGCTAGCCCAGTTCTTTTGTGATTTGTCAAGTAAGTCGCTTTATCAGGCCTGTTGGGCTGGAAATCTTTCAAGACGAGGAGAGCTTCATTCGGCTGGCCGAGAAAATGGCCTATCAGTAATGAGAAATGGGCTGTACATTTTTAAAACACATCAAACCGACAATTATTTTCAAATATCATTTTTTTTCATTTCGGGATTTTAAATTGCATTGATTTTTATGCATGGACAATTTATTGGATTTTATATTGATATACATTTATTTTTAAAATCAGTCTGAATGTGACTCGAAATTTCGGGATTAAAAACAGTTCAGACCGCACTGACATATGTAAAATTTCATATAATTTTTTAACCGTGGCCACAATATGGGCTGTAATGCTAACATAGAGAATATGGGCTCCAAAAAACCCCGTAAGAATTAGCAAATGGGCTGTAAATTATTTGAAATAATGGCAGATGGGTTGTATGCTGTTTTCCACAGATTTGAGGCTTTCCACAGATGGCCTGTATACTGTTGGATGTCCATCCAACGTCCGTCGTCCTTCTTCAATCTCTGATCTTCCTGCTCCAGCCGCTCAAACAAGCGCCGGCGAGACTGCCTGCTCCCTCCTCCGTGGTCGGCTGTGCTGACGCGCAGGCCTCACCACCCCACCGTACTCCCATCGTTGGCCTAGCCATCCCTCTACTCACCCACACCTGCTGTTATTCTCCGGCGACGGCAGACGAACCAGTAAACCCTCATACAGTCGTACTCCCCTCTGTGTGGGAAACAAAAACAACGGCCGAGTCTTCCCTGCCTCCGTGTCGTTCCCTTCCTAGGCCTCGCCGTCGTCCACCGCCCTGGTGCTCTCGGCGTGGCGTGGTCAATGACCGACATGCATCTGAAGTGGACTGTACGTGGAGAGGCTGACAGCTGGGTCCATGGCCGCACGCAAGGAAATGCCTCCTTATTACGCGCAAAATAATGATTTCCTCCACCTGACATCTGGGACCCACCGAAACTGCCTCTGTATTTCGCGAAAAAAACGTTACCGCCATTGAAAGCTCGGACCCACCAGCTATATCTTCGCACGCAAGGAAGTGCCTCCTTATTACGCACACAAAAATGAATACTCCCCCTGCTAGCTGGGAACCAGTATAGTGAGCCTCCTAAGTTGACGGGGACGAAGGGCTTTGTCAACTTAGTCAATATGCACGATTCTAGCTTGATTGACCGTACGATGTCCATCCAACGACCGTAGTGCTTCTTCAACCTCTGTCTTCTTGCTCCAGCCTCCCAAAGCAGCACCGGTCATGCCGTCTGCTCCTGCCTCCCGTGGCCGGCTGTGCTGCCGCGAAGGCCTCACCGCCCCCATACTAATCCCACCGCTGGCCAGGCCATCTCTCCACTCCACTCACCCACACCCCCTGTTATTCTGTGGCGACGGCAGCGCAGTCGAACTAGTGAACCCTCGTACTCCTCTCCGCGTGGGCATCCACTGCCGCGTCTTCCCCGGCGTCGCATCGTCCCCTTCCTAGGCCTCGCCGTCGTCCACCGCCGTGGTGCTGTCGGCGCAGCATGGTCAATGTGGTCAACGACCGAATTCCATCGGAAGAATACTGTACGTGGAGAGGCTGACAGTTGTGCCCACGACAGCCGCAAGGAAGTGCCTCCTTATGACGTGAAAAATAATTATTCCTCCACCTGATAGCAGGGACCCACCGGACGCCCTCCAGTATATCGCGAAAAAATGTTTGCCCCTGACTGCTGGGACCCACCCAATGGGCCACCGTATTTCCCAAAAAAACACCCCCCCTGCTGTCAGCTCGGACCCACCGGAAGTGCCTCCTTATTACGCACAAAAAAATGAATACCCCCTGCTAGCTGGACCCACCTTGGTGGGAGGCTGACTTGTGGGCCTACTAAGTTGACGGGGATGTAGGGCTTTGTCAACTTAGTCAATATGCACGATTCTAGCTCCAGTGACCGTACGATGTCCATCCAACGGCCGTAGTTCTTCTTCAACCTCTGGTCTTCTTGCTCCAGCCGCCCAAACCAGCACCAGTCGTGCCTCGTGCTCCTGCCTCCCGTGGCCGGCTGCGATGTGGCGGAGGCCTCACCGCCCCCTACTACTCTCACCGCTGGCCAGGCCATCCCTCTACTCACCCACACCCCCTGTTATTCTGCGGCGACGGCAGCCTCACACCGCAGTGAACCAGTGAACCCTCGTACTCCTCTACGCATGGGCATCCACTGCCGCGTCTTCCCCGGCTCCGCGTCATCCCCTTCCTAGGCCTCGCCTCGTCCACCGCCCTGGTGCTCTCTGCGCGGCGTGGTCAACATGGTCAAGGAACGGCTTCCATCAGACGTGGACTATATGTGGAGAGGCTGACAGCTGGGTCCATGGCCGCAGCAAGGAAGTTCCTCCTTATTACGTGCAAAATAATTATTCCTCCACTTGACAGCAGGGACCCACTGGACGGGCCACCATATTTCGTCTCCCTGACTGCTGGGACCCACCAGCTACATCTTCGCACGCAAGGAAGTGCCTGACAGTCGGGACCCACCTGGTCGAAGCGTACGTAGCATTGTCATTCTGGTCGCGAATGTGTACGTACATATATACTGGTGGATGTAGAGGCACGCACGTGTCGTAGTAGAGGCGGCCAGGGTGCAAGAAAGAAAATACGGCCACGTATGTGTACATACGGGCGGGGTCTCGAACACCTACTCACGCATACATACGGCCAGGGCTCGTGTACATGGATGGGTCGGAACGGAGAAATAGCGTCGTCGTCGTGTTCATGGGGAGGCAACAGAATGCGTCGTGTTCATGGGGAGGCAATGGAATGCGTCGTGTTCATGGGGAGGCAACGGAATGCGTCGTGTTCATCGGGAGGGCTTGGACGGAACAGGCGATGGAAACGAGGCCTGGCGTACCGCAGAACGGAGGAAACGGCCTTGTGTTCAACCGGCCACGTTCAAAACGGGATCCTGTTCATCGGGAGGGGTCTGGCGTATTGCAAAACGGAGGAAACGGACCTTCTACGGTCGAAACGGGGGTCCTGTTGATCGGGAGGGGTGTGGCGTACCGCAAAATGGACGAAACAGACTTGTGTTGGAGCACTACGGTTGAAACGGGGGTCCTGTTCATCGGGAGGGGTGTGGCGTACCGTAAAATGGGACTCCATGGGATACTGTTCATCTCCACCATCGACCCCCACCAGCCTCCACGAGCTACTGTTCATCCACCGTCGACCTCCTCCAGCCTCCACCTGCGACTGTTCATCCACGGGCTCCTGTTCATCCAGCCTCCACCGCGTGCTACTCCACCGGCTACTGTTCAACCATCCCTCTCCACAGGCTCCTGTTCAACCACCCCTCCACGGGCTACTGTTCATCCTGCCCTCCACCTCTACTGTTCATCCTGCCCTCCACGGGGTGGTCCTGTTCATCCAGCACTCCACGGGGTCCTGTTCATCCAGCCCCAACCGGCTCGATCGATCGGGTTCCTGTTCATCCAGAGGCAACACCACGAGGTCCTGTTCATCCAACCCCACCGGGAACTGTTCATCCAAACCCCCCCGCAACGCTCACTATTCATCCAGAGGCAGCATCGATCGGCTTCAGTTAGCAGCAGTAGCGAAGGAATCGCTCGATCGGGTTCAGTTAACAACCATCGATCAATCGCTTGGGTTTAGTAACGCGTAGCATGCAGTGCAATCGCTCGGGTTCAGTTAGGGCCCGACGCCTCGCTCGGGTTCAGTTAGAGCCAACGCCTCGCACACACGCGCGTATGTGTACGAGAGAAGTGCGCATCGCTCGGCCCCCGACCTCCCACCGTAACCGGGAACTCCCCGAAATTTTCCTCCCCCTTGCTTCTACCATGGTTTTTTCCGTCATGGACGGCCCAAAGAATGTCATGCAGCTGCGTCTCCGGCCCGCCCAGGATGAAAAGCCCATTTTCTGTCATGATTTTTTGTCATAGAAGTAGGAGCCCACCACATCTATGATGACACTGGGTTTTGTCACAATTATCGTCATAGAAGTGTCATATGTATGACCGAATAAAATTTCATTCGGCCCAAAATGTAATGGATGTGTCTTTTTTTGTAGTGTTCGTCGGCGCTGAATTGAGATCCTGCCAAGTTCCAAGCTGGGACCATTGGTGTATTCATTCTGGCGGTTCAAATAAAAGTATTCTCTAAAGAACTCAACAGTGGGTCCTTCTTGCAGATAAACTTCACAGAAAACTTGAAAGTTACAGATGTTGGATATGGAATTGGGTCCAATATCCTGTGGATGAATCTTGAAGAAATGCAGGATATCTCTAAAGAATTTTGAGCCGAGCGGCGTAAAGCCCCGGTTCATATGGTCGATGAAGACAATGATCTCGCCGTCCTTTGGTTGCGGTCTTTCTTCGTCCGGGTCAGGAGCACGATAAGACATGACATTTGTTTCAGGTAAATACCCAACAGTGACAAAATCTTTCAGAGTGCTCTCGGTGACTATGGAAGGGACCCAGTTGCAAGTTGTCATCGTCTTTGGCGGCATGGTGAAAGTGCAATCTAAAAGAAAACAATTCGCTGGATTATTAGTTGGTGGGATTGCAAGTTAAAGTTTATAGTGCACCTTTATCACAACGGCTTAAACAAGGGCTAATGATATATGGATAAGCCAGCTAAACCGGCGGTGTAAGCCGCTGTGATTAGAGGCATTCAAGATCTACCAAGGCTATAATTTGCTAAGTGTCAGGATAAACAAGTTCCGCATATTGAGGGTATAAATTTGGATCTACCATTTAAAAAAAGGAGATAAATTCATCTGCAAAATAATGGAGGAAGAACAGAGGAGCCCTAGAAGCAATCTGGTGCAGTAGGAATATGTTCTAATGTTTTAACAGGCACGGAAACTATGGCCGCACAAGATTTCATGGCTTTTTTGGGTCTAATATATGGATCTAGGATAAAACAAAAAGGAGGGTAGCGACGAACATCCATGAATTCCGACGAACACCGACAAAACCCTAGTAATAGATCTATAACCAGGGAAAAGAAGCTTACCGAGATCGTCAGGGCAGCAGAATGGCGCCGCAAGTTTCTGGTCTATTCAGGGCGATGCAGCGGCCGGAGTTCAGGCTGGAGACAGGAGGTCTGCGGCGGAGAAGCTTGAGCGGGTCGGTGCGTTGCAAGGAAGGAGAAGGAAGGAGAAGGAGAAGACCGAAGGGCAGTGTGCGGTCCTATTTAAGGGGAAACAAGCAAACAGACAAGTGCGAAAAACAAGGAGGTCGAACAATGGTTATCCAGCTAGATGGACGCCTCGATTTTTGGAAAGGCATTAAGGAAAAGATCCGTTGAAGATGACGTCGTTGTAGTTTTCTGAAATTTGTGGAGATGACGTCATGGCGGGTTATAAGGTTTTCACAACAGATGAGAAAGGATTTTTTCTAAGTCTTGAAGATTGACATGAACAAGTTCAAATCAACCTGGGGCCTAATGTTGGGGATATAACTATTAGGCATGACCCGCCCAGGAGGGGCCGGGTCATCCCTATGACGATTCACCATAATGAAGCCCAAGATTGACGGCGGTTCACAGATAGGCTTAGTATAAGGCCCAGGCCCGAAGGCGGCTCAAGGCCCGTAGAGATAAACCGCCGTATGTAGATGAATTGTATTGTAAGGCAGGAATAGTTAGAGACCGAGCCGGACAATGTTTATGAGCCGGTCGGGACTCTATGAGCCGCCGGGCGTCAGCCTCTGTATATAAAGGGACAACCCGGGCGGCGGTTCAGGACAAGAAAACACAGATCGAAAGCTAGGTCAAGCGGATTCGCTCCCTAGCAATCGAAACATAAGCAATACCACCTCAAACTGGATTAGGCTTTTACCTTCATCACAAGGGGCCGAACCAGTATAAACTCTCATGTCCTTTGTCCCATTTTAACCCCTTTAAGCTTCCTAGTTGCGATGGCTCCACGCTTAAGTCCTTTCACTAGGACATCTGTCGTGACAATTCCACGACACAAGGTAATATGGGCTCTTTGTTAGATAAACAATAATTCATATGAGAGCCACTCAACATTTTCATCATGGTCTTCTCCTCTCGCCCCCCTAAAGAAAAAGCAAAGAAACAAAACTATTTACATGGGAGAGCTCCCAACAAGCAAAAGAAGAACGAGAAATCTTTTTGGGTTTTATTTTTTAATTACTACTACATGCATGGAAAGTAAACTAGCTAAAAACTACAACTAATTTTTTTAGTTTTTCTTAAGGTTTTTCAAACACACAAAAAGAAAGCTTAAAAAGAAAATAAACAAGCATGGATGATACAATGAAAAAGTATGAGCACCAACAATTGGAATGAATGTGTGAACATGAATGTAATGTCGGTGAGAAACACGTACTCCCCCAAGCTTAGGCTTTTGGCCTAAGTTGGTCTATGCCCATGTATCAAAACTGTAGCTGGGGTCGTACTGAGATGCAGCGGCAATTGCCTCATGAGCTGCAGCTTGGAGGCGAGCTGCCTCCGTCCTCCTTTCGTACTCGCTCGCCTCCTCCCTGGTTATAGCATATCTCCCTTTTGTCTAAAAATCAAAGAAAGCAGGAGCAGGGAGAGCAACATGGACGGTGCGTCGTTTGTCAAAGATTAGTCGGTACTAGAGGAACTAATTGTTCCTCTCAACAAACTGATGACGAACCATAGCATTATAATCTAGATAAGCAGGATGCAACTCAATATCATCCCCACGTATGGGTATACCAAGAAAGTTAGCTACACAAGTTGCATAAATTCCACAGAACAAATCTCTAGTTAAACCATTAAGATGCAACCTACGTGCAACAATAGCCCCCAAGTTGTATTGTTTATCTCCTAATACATCACTCTTGAGAACACTAAGATCAGGAACACACATGTGACATGCCTCATCCTTACCGTTAATGCATCTACCCACGAAGAGAGCAACATAATGTGTGGTAGGAAAATGAATGCTCCCTATGGTAGCTTGTCTTATTTCTCTAGATTCCCCCACAGTGATACTAGCAAGAAATTCTTTAAATTCAGATTTGTGAGGTTCACTAGCTCCACCCCACTACGGGAGTTTACAAGCAATATTAAAATCTTCTAAGTCCATGGTATAAGATTTATCATAAAGATCAAATAAGACATTGTGAGAGTTGCCCGAGGATGTAAATTTAAACCTTCTCACAAATGAATCAGTTAAATAGAGGTATTGTCGGCACTTATCTGCCTCGAAGCTCTCAAGATCAGCGTTACGCACATATGCGTCAAATTCTTCCTTGATGCCTGCCTGGACCATGAAATCCTCTGACGGCCATTCACAAGGCCGCACTTGAGCCTCCCTTGGTAGTTCATTGTCCGGCTCGCGTATTGCGGGCCTTGGGCCTTGCTTCCTTGAGGAGCCACCTTGGTACATTTTCCTAAACATAATTCTTCCTCTGAAAAATTTCTGAAATTTTTAGTGACTCAAAATAAAAGTGAACGAAACTCAACAAAATTGATAGCAACTACTCCTGCAAGTGCCTAGAGGCTATATCATGCATTAGAACTACTTTTGACCACATAAATTTGACATGCAAGCTCAAGAACAGGGTCACCTAAGCAGCAAAAAAATTCAATAAATAAAGCACTAGAACAAAAACTAATTGGACCATTGGAGGAGTCACATACCGAAGAACAATCCCCTAAAGCAGTTTTGTGAATGGAGCTTTGAGCAAGGAGATCGAAAATGGCAGCAAGATGAGCTAGAACTCGGTTTTGAGCTAGTGGGTGATTTTTTATGGAGGAAGATGAAGTGTGTGGGTGCAAGGATAAGTGGAGGGGACCCACGTGGGGTCCATGAAGCAGGGGGGCACCTAGGGGGGTTGGGCGCATCCTCCACCCTCGTGGGCACACAGTGGGTCCCCCTGATGTCTTGTCAGTGCCAAAAAATCTTAAATATTCTAGAAAAAAATCATATTTCATTTTTAGAGCATTTGGAGAACTTTTATTTTCGGGGTATTTTTTATTGCAAGTATAATTCAGAAAATAGACAGAAATACTATTTTTTACTTTATTTAATATAAATAATAGAAAGTAAAAAGAGGGTATAGAAAGTTGTGCTTTCTAACTTCATCCATCTCATGCTCATCAAAAGGAATCCACTAACATGGTTGATCAAGTCTTGTTAACAAACTCATTCCGAATCACATGAAACCGGAGAAATTTCGAATAACACTAGGTTACCTCAACGGGGATATGCACATCCCCAACAATAAGAATATCATATTTCTTCTTGAAAATAGGAAGAGGAAATTCAAAACCTCCAATAGTGATTGTTGAAATTTTCCGAATAGAATTGATACTGTGGACTTGAGGTTGTTTCCTCGAAAAGTGTACCGTATGCTCATTACCATTAACATGAAAAGTGACATTGCCTTTGTTGCCATCAATAACAGCCCCCGCAGTATTCAAAAAGGGTCTACCAAGGATAATCGACATACTATCATCCTCGGGAATATCAAGAATAAAAAAGTCCGTTAAAATAGTAACATTTGCAACCACAACAAGCACATCCTCGCAAATACCGGCAGGTATCACAGTTGATTTATCAGCCATTTGCAAAGATATTTCAGTATGTGTCAACTTTTTCAAATCAAGTCTACGATATAAAAGAGAGGCATAACACTAATGGTACGTCTCCGTCGTATCTACTTTTCTAAACACTTTTTCCATTGTTTTGGACTCTAACTTGCATGATTTGAATGGAACTAACCCGGTCTGACGATGTTTTCAGCAGAATTGCCATGGTGTTATTTTTGTGTAGAAATAAAAGTTCTCGGAATGACCTAAAAATCAACGGAGAATTATTTTGGAATATATAATAAATATTGGAAGGAAGATCCACATCAGGGGGCCTCCACCTGTCCACGAGGGTGGGGGCGCGCCCCCCTGCCTTGTGGGCCCCCTCATGCTCCACCGTCCTCAACCTTGACTCCATATATTCACTTTCGGGGAGAAACAAATAAGGGAGAAGGATTCATCGCGTTTTACGATACGGAGCCGCCACATGATGATCGAGAATGAGTGGTATAGAAGATACGATCAACATGAATATGTTCACCGATGTTGACTAGTCCGTCTCACATGATGATCGGACACGGCCTAGTTAACTCGGATCATGTTATACTTAGATGACCGGAGGGATGTCTATCTGAGTGGGAGTTCATTGAATAATTTGATTAGATGAACTTAATTATCATGAACTTAGTCTAAATCTTTACAATATGTCTTGTAGATCAAATGGCCCATGTTGTCCTCAACTTCAACGCGTTCCTAGAGAAAACCAAGCTGAAAGACGATGGCAGCAACTATATGGACTGGGTCCGGAACCTGAGGATCATCCTCATAGCTGCCAAGAAAGATTATGTCCTAGAAGCACCGCTAGGTGACGCACCCGTCCCACAGAACCAAGACGTTATGAACGCTTGGCAGACACGTGCTGATGATTACTCCCTCGTTCAGTGCGGCATGCTTTACAGCTTAGAACCGGGGCTCCAAAAGCGTTTTGAGAGACACGGAGCATATGAGATGTTCGAAGAGCTGAAAATGGTTTTTCAAGCTCATGCCCGGGTCGAGAGATATGAAGTCTCCGACAAGTTCATCAGCTGTAAGATGGAGGAAAATAGTTCTATCGGTGAGCACATACTCAAAATGTCTGGGTTGCATAACCACTTGACTCAGCTGGGAGTTAATCTCCCGGATGAGCTAGTTTTGTGTCACCCTAGGTTATGACTGTTACATGATGAACCGCACCCAGCATAATTCTCCATCACCGATCCATTGCCTATGAGCTTTCCATATATTGTTCTTCGCTTATTTACTTTTCCGTTGATATTGTTATCATCACTACTAAATACTTTGCTGCAGATATTAAGTTTCCAGGTGTGGTTGAATTGACAACTCAGCTGCTAATACTTGAGAATATTCTTTGGCTCCCCTTGTGTCGAAAACTGTTGAATACTCTACCCTCGAAAACTGTTGCAATCCCCAATACTTGTGGGTTATCAAGACTATTTTCTGGCGCCGTTGCCATGGAGCATAGCTCTATTCTTTGAGTCACTTGGGATTTATATCTGCTTATCATTATGAAGAAATTGAAAGATCCAACAACCAAGATTTATCCCTCAACTACGAGGGGAGGTAAGAAACTGCCATCTAGCTCTGCACTTGATTCGGCTTCTGTTTTGAGTAAGCTTGCGCAATGTTGGGGATATCGCTTATCCGGAACTTATCGGTCGACCCATGATAAAGGGTAAATCGGCCAGTTTATCGGCATATCGGCCGATTTATCGCCATATCGGCTGATTTATCGGCCGATTTATCTTATCGGTCTGACAGCGGTAATCGATAAATTGGCTGATTTATCGGCTTATCGGAAGATATCTTGAACAGTGAGCTTGCGACACCTAAACCTGCTTCTGCTATTAATTCTGAAATGTTGCATGTTATTGATGATGCCACTTCTGCTATGCATGATACTTATGATGAAACTACTTCTATGCTTGATACTACTGTGCCACTTGGTGAATTTCTTGATGAACAACTTGCTAGGGCTAGAGAGAATGAAATTATTGAAACTGATAATATTGATGAAAGTGATGATGAAGATTCTCCCCCTAGATATGAATTACCTGTTTTTCCTGAAGGCTATGTTATGGATGAAGAAACTACTAGAGATTTTCTTGCTTGCAATGATAGGAGTGATCTTAAGAAATTATTAGCTAAGCTAAAACAAAAAACTCTGAATGCTAGAATGAAATATGATCCTGCTTATGCTACTTCACCTACCTTTATTACTGATAAGGATTATGAATTCTCTGTCGACCCTAAGATAATTACTTTAGTTGAATCTGAGCCTTTCTATGGCTATGAATCTGAAACTGTTATGGCACATCTTACTAAATTAAATGATATAACCACCCTGTTCACTAATGATGAGAAAACTCTCTACTATTATATCCTTAAATTATTTCCGTTCTCATTAAAGGGTGATGCTAAGATATGGTTTAATTCTCTTGATCCTGGTTGTGTGCATAGTCCCCAGGATATGATTTATTACTTCTCTGCTAAATACTTCCCCGCTCATAAGAAACAAGCTGCTTTAAGGGAAATATATAATTTTGTGCAAATTGAAGAAGAGAGTCTCCCACAAGCTTGGGGGAGGCTTCTCCAGTTACTTAATGCTTTGCATGATCATCCCCTTAAGAAAAATGAAATACTTGATGTCTTTTATAATGGACTAACCGATGCTTCCAGAGACCACCTGGATAGAACACCAGATGAAGCTGAAATTCTATTTAATAATATGTTGACTAATGAAAATAATTGGACACTTCCTGATCCAATTCCTGAACCAACTCCAAAGCCAACTCCGAAGAAAAGGGGTATTCTATTTCTCAGTCCTGAAGATATGCAAGAGGCAAAGAAATCTATGAAAGAAAAAGGTATAAAAGCTGAAGATGTTAAGAATTTACCTCCTATTGAAGAAATACATGGTCTTAATTACCGCGCGGTGAAGAAATACATGGTTTTAATCCATCACCTATTGAAGAAACTCACGGTCTTGATAACCTGACACGGGTAGTAAAGGTAAATTCTCTCTGTAGATATGATAAAGCTGAAATCCCTCCCGCTAAGTTTGCTAGCCAATGTTTGGATGAGTTTGATGACGAGTTTGATGACTTTATGGTTAAGCAAGAAAACTTCAATGCCTATTTTGGTAGAGAATTAAAATGTAATGCTTACATGATTGAACACTTGAGTAATTATATGGCCAATGTTAAAGGTGAACTAAAACTTATTAGTAAACATGCTTCTATGGTTACAACTCAAGTAGAACAAGTACTTAAAGCTCATAATGATTTGCTCAATGAATTAAATAGTAAGAAAAATGATAATGATGTTAGAGTTATGACTAGAGGTGGTAAAATGACTCAGGAACCTTTGTATCCTGAAGGCCATCATAATAGAATTGAGCAAGATTCTCAGAGAAATAATATTGATGCACCTAGTCCTACTAAGAGGAAGAGGAAGAGGAAGAGGAAGAAAAATGATAGGACTTTGCATGCTTCTAGTGAACCTGTTGTTGACACACCTGAGAATCCCAATGATATTTCTATTTCTAATGCTGAAACACAATCTGGTAATGAGCATGAATGTAGTGATAATGTTAATGATGATGTTCATGTTGATGCTCAACCTAGCAATAACAATGATGTAGAGATTGAACCTGCTGTTGATCTTGATAACCCACAATCAAAGAATCAACGTTATGATAAGAGAGACTTTGTTGCTAGGAAGCACGGTAAGGAAAGAGAACCGTGGGTTCAGAAACCCATGCCTTTTCCTCCTAAACCATCCAAGAAAAAGGATGATGAGGATTTTGAGCGCTTTGCTGAAATGATTAGACCTATCATTTTGCGTATGCGTTTGACTAATATGCTTAAAATGAATCCTTATGCTAAATATATGAAAGATATTGTTACTAATAAAAGAAAGATACCAGAATCTGAAATTTCCACCATGCTTGCTAATTATACTTTTAAGGGTGGAATACCTAAGAAGTTAGGAGATCCAGGAGTACCAACTATACCATGCTCCATTAAAAGAAACTATGTTAAAACTGTTTTATGTGATCTTCGAGCCGGTGTTAGTGTTATGCCTCTCTCTTTATATCCTAGACTTGATTTGAATAAGTTGACACCTACTGAAATATCTTTGCAAATGGCTGATAAATCAACTGCTATACCTGTCGGTATTTGTGAGGATGTGCCTGTTGTGGTTGCAAACGTTACTATCTTAATGGACTTTGTTATTCTTGATATTCCCGAAGACGATAGTGTGTCCATTATTCTTGGAAGACCCTTTTTGAATACTGCAGGGGCTGTTATTGATTGGACCAAAGGCAATGTCACTTTTCATGTTAATGGTAATGAGCATACGGTACAATTTCCGAGGAAACAACCTCAAGTCCACAGTATCAATTCTATTGGAAAAATTCCATCGATTATTTTTGGAGGTTTTGAATTTCCTCTTCCTACTATCAAGAAGAAATATGATATTCTTATTATTGGGGATGTGCATACCCCCGTTGAGGTAACCTAGTTGTTACGGCATATCTCTCTCAAGGTAGTTTTGGTGATTGATGACAACATGTTTGCGGACTAATCATGTGCTTTGAATAGTTCACAGATTCACCCCTGGCACGAGATGTTTCCTTCCCTTCGGAGTGTCCTTCAAGACGGTGTAGCTCTTTCGTTTCTCTCTCGGTGGACTAGTTGCGTAGAGGGCACCGTACTATCAAGAGGGGGTCCGCTGGGGTTTTGCATGGGTGGAATCAACACGTACACATCAGCTTCTCACCCTCCGAGCTTTTCCATTCCATTGAAGAGATCTCTCCTCTCTTCCTTGTCCTGTCTGGGTCCCTGCGGTAGTACCACGCCACCCAGCGGTAGTACCGCTGAGGAGCCACAAGCGGCAGTACCGCTCCACAACGGTAGTACCGCCCGTGTCTCCACAGCAGTAGTACCGCCCCTACCACCGCGGTAGTACCGCGTTGGGTCCTATTCCCTACTAGTCTCCTCTGCACTGCAGTGCCGCTGGCTCGTGCGGTAGTACCGCTGACCTAGCAGTAGTACCGCCCCCTCTTAGTGGTAGTACCGCCCTGTGCGGGGATAGTTGGTGGGGGGCAACAGTTGGATTGTTGCCCCCACTATAAAAGGGAGTCCCCTTCTTCTCTTTGACCTACCTCTTCCTCCCCCAAGATCCATTTATTGCTCAAGCTCCATTAAATGCTCCAAGCTCCATTTTCGCCCGATCTATCTCTCTAGCCAATCAAACTTGTTGATTTGCTCGGGAGTGGTTGAGAAGGCCCCGATCTACACTTCCACCAAGGGATTTTCGATTCCCCCACTCATCCCTAGCGGATCTTGTTACTCTTGGGTGTTTGAGCACCCTAGACGGTTGAGGTCACCACGGAGCCATAGTCCATTGTGGTGAAGCTTCGTGGTTATTTTGGGAGCCTCCGATTAAGTTGTGGAGATTTCCCCAACCTTGTTTGTAAAGGTTCGGTCGCCGCCTTCAAGGGCACCAATAGTGGAATCACGGCATCTCGCATTGTGTGAGGGCGTGAGGAGAATACGGTGGCCCTAGTGGCTTCTTGGGGAGCATCGTGCCTCCACACCGCTCCAACGGAGATGTACTTCCCCTCAAAGGGAAGGAACTTCGGTAACACATCCTCGTCTTCACCGGATCCACTCTTAGTTATCTCTTACCTTTACTTGTGCAAGCTCTTTAGTGTTACTTCTCTTGCTTGCTTGTTGGTATTGCATCATATAGGTTGCTCACCTAGTTGCACATCTAGACAACCTACTTTGATGCAAAGTTTAATTTGATAAAGAAAAGTTAAAAATTGGTAATTGCCTATTCACCCCCCCCCCTCTAGTCAACCATATCGATCCTTTCACTAGTGTTATTCAAAAATTCTCCGGTTCCATATTATTCGGAATGAGTTTGTTAACAAGACCTGATCAACCTTGTTAGTGGATTCCTTTTGATGAGCATGAGATGGATGAATTTAGAAAACACAACTCTCTGTACCCTCTTTTTACTTTATGTTATTTATATTAAATAAAGCAAAAATAGTAATTTCTGTCTGTTTTCTGAATTATCCATGCAATAAAAATATCCTGAAAATAAAAAGTTCTCCAAATGCCCTGAAAATTAAATATGATTTTTTTCTAGAATATTTGAGAATATCTGGCACTTAAAACGCAACATGGGGAGCAAGCACCTGGCCACGAGGGTGGAGGGTGCGCCCCCTGCCTCGTGGGCCCATGGTGACTCCCCTCCACTTATTCTAGCTAGCACACATTCCTTCTTCCTCCCACAAACACCACTAACCAGCTAGACCCGAGTCCAAGCTCATCTTGCTGCCATTTTCGGTCTCCTTGCTCAAAGCACCTCTCACAAAACTGCTTTGGGGGATTGTTCCTTGGTATGTGACTCCTCCAATGGTCCAATTAGTTTTTGTTCTAGTGCTTTATTCATTGCATATTTTTGCTGCTTAGGTGACCCTGCTCTTGAGCTTGCATGTCAAATTTATATGGTTAAAAGTAGTTTTGATGCATGATATAGTCTCTAGGCACTTGTGGGAGTAGTTGCTATCAATTTTGTTGAGTTTGGTTTACTTTTATTTTGAAGTTACTAAAATTTCAGAATTTTTTAAGAGGAAGAAATATGTTTAGGAAAATGTACCAAGGTGGTCCTTCAAGGAAGGAAGGGCCCAGGCTCGCAATACGCGATGCCGATGATGAACCACCGAGGGAAGCTCAGGTGCGGGCTTGTGAATGGCCGTCGGAGGACTTTATGGATCAAGCAGGAATCAAGGAAGAATTTAACGCGTATGTGCGTAATGCCGATCTTGAGAGCTTCGAGGTAGCTAGATAAGTGCCGCCAATACCACTATCTCACTGATTCCTTTGTGAGAAGGTTTGAATTTTCATCATCACGTAATTCTCAAACTGTCCTATTTGATCTTTATGAAAATTCTTATACTATGGACTTAGAAGATTTTAATACTGCTTGCAAACTTCCACAATGGGGCAGCACTAGTGAGCCTCGCAAATCTGAGTTTAGAGATTTTCTTGCTAGCATAACTGTGGGGGGATCTAGAGATATAACACAAGCTACCATAGGGAGCATTCATTTTCCTGCTATACATTATTTTGCTCTCTTCATAGGTAGATGCATTAATGGTAAAGATGAAGCATGTCACATGTGTGTCCCTGACCTCAGTATTCTCAGGAGTGCCATATTAGGAGATAAACATTATAATTTGGGAGCCATTGTTTCGCATAGGTTGCATAATAATAGATTTAATGGAGATTTCTTTGGTGGAATTTATGCAACCCGTCTAGCTAATTTTCTTGAAATACCCATACATCAGTATGATATTGAGTTGCCTCTTGCTTATTTAGATTATGAGGCCATGGTTCGTCATCAGTTTGTTGAGAGGAACGATCAGTTCCTCCAGTACCGACTAATATTTGACAGATGACGCACCTATCACGCCGCTCTCCCTGCTCCTGCTTTCATTGACTCCCAGGCAAAAGGGAGATGTGTTATAACCAGGGAGGAGGAGGACGAGTATAAGAGGAGGACGGAGACGGCCCGTCTCCAAGCGACAACTCATGAGGCAATAGCTGCTGCATCTCAGTACGACCCCAGCTATAACTTTGGATATCCGCCAGGCCAGCTGTGGCCATAGACCAACTTAGGCCAAAATCCTAAGCTTGTGGGAGTACGTATTTCTCACCAACATTACATCCATGTTCACACACTCATTGCTAGTTGACGGTGCTCATACTTTTTCATTGTATCATCCATGCTAGTTTATTTTCCTTTTTATGCTTTCTTCTTGTGTGTTTAATAAACCTTAGTAAAAACAAAAAATTAGTTGTTGCTTTTAGCTAGTTTACTTTCCATGCCTATTGTAGTAGTAATTAAAAAGAAAACCCAAAAATATTTCTCATTCTTCTTTTTGCTTGTTGGGAGCTTTCCCGTGTAAATAGTTTTATTTCTTTTCTTTCCTTTGGGGGTCGAGAGGAGAACACCATAATTAAAATGTTGAGTGCCTCTTATATGCATTATTGATTGATCCGACAAAGAGCCCATATTACCTTGTCTTCTCTCTTGAATTGAATGCTTGCAGATTCTAGCTTAGTCCAATGCACGTGCACTATTATTATTATCCACACTATTCGGTCGTGCAGGTGAAAGGCAATAATGATGATTATATGATGAACTTATTGAGATAAGAAAAGTTGGTATGAACTCGACCTCTCTTGTTTTTGTAAATATGATTAGTTCATCGTTCCTGATTCAGCCTATTATGAATTAACATGTTTGCAATGACAATTAGAGATTATAGTTGCTTATGCCATGCTGAATTAGCTAGGAGCTTATAATGGTTTACCTTACGTGCCAATATGCTACTAAAATGGTTGTGATGTGGTATGATAGGGTGGTATCTTCTTTTGAACGATTCGAGTGGCCTGACTTGGCACATGTTCACGCATGTAGTTGAAACAAAATCAACATAGCCTCTACGATATTTATGTTCATGGTGCATTATATCCTACTCATGCTTGCATTCGGTGTTGATTAATTTTAATGCACGTTCATGATTGTTGTTGCTCTCTAGCTGGTCGCTTCCCAGTCTTTTGCTAGCATTCACCTGTACTAAGCGGGAATACTGCTTGTGCATCCGATTCCACAAACCCCAAAGTTATTCCATATGAGTCCACCATACCTACCTATATACGATATCTACCTGCTGTTCCAAGTAAATTTGTATGTGCCAAACTCTAAACCTTCAAATACACATTCTGTTTTGTATACTCGAATAGCTCATGTATCAACTAGGGCTGTCCGTTGTTGGAAATATGCCCTAGAGGCAATAATAAAATGGTTATTATTATATTTCTTTGTTCATGATAATTGTCTATTGTTCATGCTATAATTGTGTTATCCGGAAATCGTAATACATGTGTGAATACATAGACCACAACACGTCCCTAGTGAGCCTCTAGTTGACTAGCTCGTTGATCAAAAGATAGTCATGGTTTCTGACTATGGACATTGGATGTCATTGATAACAGGATCACATCATTAGGAGAATGATGTGATGGACAAGACCCAATCCTAAGCATAGCTCAAAGATCGTGTAGTTCGTTTGCTGTAGCTTTTCTAAATGTCAAGTATCATTTCCTTAGACCATGAGATTGTGCAACTCCCGGGCACCGTAGGAGTGCCTTGGGTGTGCCAAACGTCACAATGTAACTGGGTGACTGGGATTTGTCACTCCGTATGACGGAGAGGTATCTCTGGTCCCACTCAGTAATGCATCATCATAATGAGCTCAATGTGATCAAGTGGTTGATCACGGGACATGCATTACGGTACGAGTAAAGTGACTTGCCGGTAACGAGACTGAACAAGGTATTGGGATACCGACGATCGAGTCTCGGGCAAGTAACGTACCGATTGACAAAGGGAATTGTATACGGATTGATTGAATCCTTGACATCGTGGTTCATCTGATGAGATCATCGTGGAGCATGATCCCGCTGTTAGTTATTGACCGGAGAGTCGTCTCGGTCATGTCTGCATGTCTCCCGAACCCGTAGGGTCTACACACTTAAGGTTCGGTGACGCTAGGGTTGTTAGGAAGACTTGTATGTGATTACCGAATGTTGTTCGGAGTCCCGGATGAGATCCCGGATGTCACGAGGAGTTCCGGAATGGTCCGGAGGTGAAGATTTATATGTAGGAAGTTGTCATACGATCACCGAAAAGGTTCGGGGGCATATCGGTATTGTACCGGGGCCACCGGAGGGGTTCCGGGGGTCCACCGGGAGGGCCCACCTCTTCCGGAGGGCCTTATGGCTGTATGGACAAGGGAACCAGCCCAAGTGGGCTGGGGCGCCACACCCCCCTAGGGCCCATGCGCCTAGGGTTTGGGGGAAACCCTAAGCGGGGCGCCCCCTTGCTTGGGGGGCAAGCCCCCCTCCCCTTGGCCGCCGCCCCCCCTCTAGATCTCATCTAGAGGGGGTCGGCCTCCTTCCCCCTTCCCCTATAAATAGAGGGGTGACGGGAGGGCTGCATACAACATCCAAGGCGCAGCCCAACCCCTCCCCAACACCTCTCCTCCTCCATAAGAGCTTGGCGAAGCCCTACCGGAGTACTGCAGCTTCACCACCACCACCACGCCGTCATGCTGCTGTTGGAGCCCTCTTCCTCAACCTCTCCCTCCTCCTAGCTGGATCAAGGCGCAGGAGACGTCCTCGCTCCGTACATGTGTTGAACGCGGAGGTGTCGTCCGTTCGGCGCTAGGACCTTTGGTGATTTGGATCACGACGAGTACGACTCCATCAACCCATTCTCTTGAACGCTTCCACTCATGATCTACAAGGGTATGTAGATGCACTCCTCTCTCCCTCGTTGCTAGATGACTCCATAGATTGATCTTGGTGATGCATAGAAAATTTTAAAATTCTGCTACGTTCCCCAACAGTGGCATCATGAGCTAGGTCTATGCGTAGTTACTATGCACGAGTAGAACACAAAGTAGTTGTGGGCGTCGATATTGTCAATTTGCTTGCCGTTACTAGTCTTATCTTGATTCGGCGGCATCATGGGATGAAGCGGACCGGACCAACCTTACACGTACGCTTACGTGAGACCGGTTCCACCAACTGACATGCACTAGTTGCATAAGGTGGCTGGCGGGTGTCTGTCTCTCCCACTTTAGTCGGATCGGATTCGATGAACAGGGTCCTTATGAAGGGTAAATAGAAATTGGCATTCACGTTCTGGTTTGTGGCGTAGGTAAGAAACGTTCTTGCTAGAATCCTATAGCAGCCACGTAAAAACTTGCAAGAACAATTAGAGGACGTCTAACTTGTTTTTGCAGCAAGTGTTTTGTGATGTGATATGGCCAAAGGATGTGATGAATGATATATGTGATGTATGAGATGATCATGTTCTTGTAATAGGAATCACGACTTGCATGTCGATGAGTATGACAACCGGCAGGAGCCATAGGAGTTGTCTTTATTTATTTATGACCTGCGTGTCAACATAAACGTCATGTAATTACTTTACTTTATTGCTAAAGCGTTAGCCATAGTAGTAGAAGTAATAGATGATGAGACAACTTCAAGAAGACACGATGATGGAGATAATGGTGTCATGCCGGTGACAATGGTGATCATGGAGCCCCGAAGATGGAGATCAAAAGGAGCAAATGATAATGGCCATATCATGTCACTATTTGATTGCATGTGATGTTTATCATGTTTTACATCTTATTTGCTTAGAACGACGGTAGCTTAAATAAGATGATCCCTCGTAATAATTTCAAGAAAGTGTTCCCCCTAACTGTGCACCGTTGCGAAGGTTCATTGTTTCGAAGCACCATGTGATGATCGGGTGTGATAGATTCTAATGTTCGAATACAACGGGTGTAAGGCAGATTTACACACACAATACACTTAGGTTGACTTGACGAGCCTAGCATGTACAGACATGGCCTCGGAACACAAAAGAACGAAAGGTCGAGCATGAGTGGTATAGAAGATACGATCAACATGAAGATGTTCACCGATGTTGACTAGTCCGTCTCACATGATGATCGGACACGGCCTAGTTAACTCGGATCATGTTATACTTAGATGACCGGAGGGATGTCTATCTGAGTGGGAGTTCATTGAATAATTTGATTAGATGAACTTAATTATCATGAACTTAGTCTAAATCTTTACAATATGTCTTGTAGATCAAATGGCCCATGTTGTCCTCAACTTCAACGCGTTCCTAGAGAAAACCAAGCTGAAAGACGATGGCAGCAACTATATGGACTGGGTCCGGAACCTGAGGATCATCCTCATAGCTGCCAAGAAAGATTATGTCCTAGAAGCACCGCTAGGTGACGCACCCGTCCCACAGAACCAAGACGTTATGAACGCTTGGCAGACACGTGCTGATGATTACTCCCTCGTTCAGTGCGGCATGCTTTACAGCTTAGAACCGGGGCTCCAAAAGCGTTTTGAGAGACACGGAGCATATGAGATGTTCGAAGAGCTGAAAATGGTTTTTCAAGCTCATGCCCGGGTCGAGAGATATGAAGTCTCCGACAAGTTCATCAGCTGTAAGATGGAGGAAAATAGTTCTATCGGTGAGCACATACTCAAAATGTCTGGGTTGCATAACCACTTGACTCAGCTGGGAGTTAATCTCCCGGATGAGCTAGTTTTGTGTCACCCTAGGTTATGACTGTTACATGATGAACCGCACCCAGCATAATTCTCCATCACCGATCCATTGCCTATGAGCTTTCCATATATTGTTCTTCGCTTATTTACTTTTCCGTTGATATTGTTATCATCACTACTAAATACTTTGCTGCAGATATTAAGTTTCCAGGTGTGGTTGAATTGACAACTCAGCTGCTAATACTTGAGAATATTCTTTGGCTCCCCTTGTGTCGAAAACTGTTGAATACTCTACCCTCGAAAACTGTTGCAATCCCCAATACTTGTGGGTTATCAAGACTATTTTCTGGCGCCGTTGCCGTGGAGCATAGCTCTATTCTTTGAGTCACTTGGGATTTATATCTGCTTATCATTATGAAGAAATTGAAAGATCCAACAACCAAGATTTATCCCTCAACTACGAGGGGAGGTAAGAAACTGCCATCTAGCTCTGCACTTGATTCGGCTTCTGTTTTGAGTAAGCTTGCGCAATGTTGGGGATATCGCTTATCCGGAACTTATCAGTCGACCCATGATAAAGGGTAAATCGGCCAGTTTATCGGCATATCGGCCGATTTATCGCCATATCGGCTGATTTATCGGCCGATTTATCTTATCGGTCTGACAGCGGTAATCGATAAATTGGCTGATTTATCGGCTTATCGGAAGATATCTTGAACAGTGAGCTTGCGACACCTAAACCTGCTTCTGCTATTAATTCTGAAATGTTGCATGTTATTGATGATGCCACTTCTGCTATGCATGATACTTATGATGAAACTACTTCTATGCTTGATACTACTGTGCCACTTGGTGAATTTCTTGATGAACAACTTGCTAGGGCTAGAGAGAATGAAATTATTGAAACTGATAATATTGATGAAAGTGATGATGAAGATTCTCCCCCTAGATATGAATTACCTGTTTTTCCTGAAGGCTATGTTATGGATGAAGAAACTACTAGAGATTTTCTTGCTTGCAATGATAGGAGTGATCTTAAGAAATTATTAGCTAAGCTAAAACAAAAAACTCTGAATGCTAGAATGAAATATGATCCTGCTTATGCTACTTCACCTACCTTTATTACTGATAAGGATTATGAATTCTCTGTCGACCCTAAGATAATTACTTTAGTTGAATCTGAGCCTTTCTATGGCTATGAATCTGAAACTGTTATGGCACATCTTACTAAATTAAATGATATAACCACCCTGTTCACTAATGATGAGAAAACTCTCTACTATTATATCCTTAAATTATTTCCGTTCTCATTAAAGGGTGATGCTAAGATATGGTTTAATTCTCTTGATCCTGGTTGTGTGCGTAGTCCCCAGGATATGATTTATTACTTCTCTGCTAAATACTTCCCCGCTCATAAGAAACAAGCTGCTTTAAGGGAAATATATAATTTTGTGCAAATTGAAGAAGAGAGTCTCCCACAAGCTTGGGGGAGGCTTCTCCAGTTACTTAATGCTTTGCATGATCATCCCCTTAAGAAAAATGAAATACTTGATGTCTTTTATAATGGACTAACCGATGCTTCCAGAGACCACCTGGATAGAACACCAGATGAAGCTGAAATTCTATTTAATAATATGTTGACTAATGAAAATAATTGGACACTTCCTGATCCAATTCCTGAACCAACTCCAAAGCCAACTCCGAAGAAAAGGGGTATTCTATTTCTCAGTCCTGAAGATATGCAAGAGGCAAAGAAATCTATGAAAGAAAAAGGTATAAAAGCTGAAGATGTTAAGAATTTACCTCCTATTGAAGAAATACATGGTCTTAATTACCGCGCGGTGAAGAAATACATGGTTTTAATCCATCACCTATTGAAGAAACTCACGGTCTTGATAACCTGACACGGGTAGTAAAGGTAAATTCTCTCTGTAGATATGATAAAGCTGAAATCCCTCCCGCTAAGTTTGCTAGCCAATGTTTGGATGAGTTTGATGACGAGTTTGATGACTTTATGGTTAAGCAAGAAAACTTCAATGCCTATTTTGGTAGAGAATTAAAATGTAATGCTTACATGATTGAACACTTGAGTAATTATATGGCCAATGTTAAAGGTGAACTAAAACTTATTAGTAAACATGCTTCTATGGTTACAACTCAAGTAGAACAAGTACTTAAAGCTCATAATGATTTGCTCAATGAATTAAATAGTAAGAAAATGATAATGATGTTAGAGTTATGACTAGAGGTGGTAAAATGACTCAGGAACCTTTGTATCCTGAAGGCCATCATAATAGAATTGAGCAAGATTCTCAGAGAAATAATATTGATGCACCTAGTCCTACTAAGAGGAAGAGGAAGAGGAAGAGGAAGAAAAATGATAGGACTTTGCATGCTTCTAGTGAACCTGTTGTTGACACACCTGAGAATCCCAATGATATTTCTATTTCTAATGCTGAAACACAATCTGGTAATGAGCATGAATGTAGTGATAATGTTAATGATGATGTTCATGTTGATGCTCAACCTAGCAATAACAATGATGTAGAGATTGAACCTGCTGTTGATCTTGATAACCCACAATCAAAGAATCAACGTTATGATAAGAGAGACTTTGTTGCTAGGAAGCACGGTAAGGAAAGAGAACCGTGGGTTCAGAAACCCATGCCTTTTCCTCCTAAACCATCCAAGAAAAAGGATGATGAGGATTTTGAGCGCTTTGCTGAAATGATTAGACCTATCATTTTGCGTATGCGTTTGACTAATATGCTTAAAATGAATCCTTATGCTAAATATATGAAAGATATTGTTACTAATAAAAGAAAGATACCAGAATCTGAAATTTCCACCATGCTTGCTAATTATACTTTTAAGGGTGGAATACCTAAGAAGTTAGGAGATCCAGGAGTACCAACTATACCATGCTCCATTAAAAGAAACTATGTTAAAACTGTTTTATGTGATCTTCGAGCCGGTGTTAGTGTTATGCCTCTCTCTTTATATCCTAGACTTGATTTGAATAAGTTGACACCTACTGAAATATCTTTTCAAATGGCTGATAAATCAACTGCTATACCTGTCGGTATTTGTGAGGATGTGCCTGTTGTGGTTGCAAACGTTACTATCTTAATGGACTTTGTTATTCTTGATATTCCCGAAGACGATAGTGTGTCCATTATTCTTGGAAGACCCTTTTTGAATACTGCAGGGGCTGTTATTGATTGGACCAAAGGCAATGTCACTTTTCATGTTAATGGTAATGAGCATACGGTACAATTTCCGAGGAAACAACCTCAAGTCCACAGTATCAATTCTATTGGAAAAATTCCATCGATTATTTTTGGAGGTTTTGAATTTCCTCTTCCTACTATCAAGAAGAAATATGATATTCTTATTGTTGGGGATGTGCATACCCCCGTTGAGGTAACCTAGTTGTTACGGCATATCTCTCTCAAGGTAGTTTTGGTGATTGATGACAACATGTTTGCGGACTAATCATGTGCTTTGAATAGTTCACAGATTCACCCCTGGCACGAGATGTTTCCTTCCCTTCGGAGTGTCCTTCAAGACGGTGTAGCTCTTTCGTTTCTCTCTCGGTGGACTAGTTGCGTAGAGGGCACCGTACTATCAAGAGGGGGTCCGCTGGGGTTTTGCATGGGTGGAATCAACACGTACACATCAGCTTCTCACCCTCCGAGCTTTTCCATTCCATTGAAGAGATCTCTCCTCTCTTCCTTGTCCTGTCTGGGTCCCTGCGGTAGTACCACGCCACCCAGCGGTAGTACCGCTGAGGAGCCACAAGCGGCAGTACCGCTCCACAACGGTAGTACCGCCCGTGTCTCCACAGCAGTAGTACCGCCCCTACCACCGCGGTAGTACCGCGTTGGGTCCTATTCCCTACTAGTCTCCTCTGCACGGCAGTGCCGCTGGCTCGTGCGGTAGTACCGCTGACCTAGCAGTAGTACCGCCCCCTCTTAGTGGTAGTACCGCCCTGTGCGGGGATAGTTGGTGGGGGGCAACAGTTGGATTGTTGCCCCCACTATAAAAGGGAGTCCCCTTCTTCTCTTTGACCTACCTCTTCCTCCCCCAAGATCCATTTATTGCTCAAGCTCCATTAAATGCTCCAAGCTCCATTTTCGCCCGATCTATCTCTCTAGCCAATCAAACTTGTTGATTTGCTCGGGAGTGGTTGAGAAGGCCCCGATCTACACTTCCACCAAGGGATTTTCGATTCCCCCACTCATCCCTAGCGGATCTTGTTACTCTTGGGTGTTTGAGCACCCTAGACGGTTGAGGTCACCACGGAGCCATAGTCCATTGTGGTGAAGCTTCGTGGTTATTTTGGGAGCCTCCGATTAAGTTGTGGAGATTTCCCCAACCTTGTTTGTAAAGGTTCGGTCGCCGCCTTCAAGGGCACCAATAGTGGAATCACGGCATCTCGCATTGTGTGAGGGCGTGAGGAGAATACGGTGGCCCTAGTGGCTTCTTGGGGAGCATCGTGCCTCCACACCGCTCCAACGGAGATGTACTTCCCCTCAAAGGGAAGGAACTTCGGTAACACATCCTCGTCTTCACCGGATCCACTCTTAGTTATCTCTTACCTTTACTTGTGCAAGCTCTTTAGTGTTACTTCTCTTGCTTGCTTGTTGGTATTGCATCATATAGGTTGCTCACCTAGTTGCACATCTAGACAACCTACTTTGATGCAAAGTTTAATTTGATAAAGAAAAGTTAAAAATTGGTAATTGCCTATTCACCCCCCCCCTCTAGTCAACCATATCGATCCTTTCACTAGTGTTATTCAAAAATTCTCCGGTTCCATATTATTCGGAATGAGTTTGTTAACAAGACCTGATCAACCTTGTTAGTGGATTCCTTTTGATGAGCATGAGATGGATGAATTTAGAAAACACAACTCTCTGTACCCTCTTTTTACTTTATGTTATTTATATTAAATAAAGCAAAAATAGTAATTTCTGTCTGTTTTCTGAATTATCCATGCAATAAAAATATCCTGAAAATAAAAAGTTCTCCAAATGCCCTGAAAATTAAATATGATTTTTTCTAGAATATTTGAGAATATCTGGCACTTAAAACGCAACATGGGGAGCAAGCACCTGGCCACGAGGGTGGAGGGTGCGCCCCCTGCCTCGTGGGCCCATGGTGACTCCCCTCCACTTATTCTAGCTAGCACACATTCCTTCTTCCTCCCACAAACACCACTAACCAGCTAGACCCGAGTCCAAGCTCATCTTGCTGCCATTTTCGGTCTCCTTGCTCAAAGCACCTCTCACAAAACTGCTTTGGGGGATTGTTCCTTGGTATGTGACTCCTCCAATGGTCCAATTAGTTTTTGTTCTAGTGCTTTATTCATTGCATATTTTTGCTGCTTAGGTGACCCTGCTCTTGAGCTTGCATGTCAAATTTATATGGTTAAAAGTAGTTTTGATGCATGATATAGTCTCTAGGCACTTGTGGGAGTAGTTGCTATCAATTTTGTTGAGTTTGGTTTACTTTTATTTTGAAGTTACTAAAATTTCAGAATTTTTTAAGAGGAAGAAATATGTTTAGGAAAATGTACCAAGGTGGTCCTTCAAGGAAGGAAGGGCCCAGGCTCGCAATACGCGATGCCGATGATGAACCACCGAGGGAAGCTCAGGTGCGGGCTTGTGAATGGCCGTCGGAGGACTTTATGGATCAAGCAGGAATCAAGGAAGAATTTAACGCGTATGTGCGTAATGCCGATCTTGAGAGCTTCGAGGTAGCTAGATAAGTGCCGCCAATACCACTATCTCACTGATTCCTTTGTGAGAAGGTTTGAATTTTCATCATCACGTAATTCTCAAACTGTCCTATTTGATCTTTATGAAAATTCTTATACTATGGACTTAGAAGATTTTAATACTGCTTGCAAACTTCCACAATGGGGCAGCACTAGTGAGCCTCGCAAATCTGAGTTTAGAGATTTTCTTGCTAGCATAACTGTGGGGGGATCTAGAGATATAACACAAGCTACCATAGGGAGCATTCATTTTCCTGCTATACATTATTTTGCTCTCTTCATAGGTAGATGCATTAATGGTAAAGATGAAGCATGTCACATGTGTGTCCCTGACCTCAGTATTCTCAGGAGTGCCATATTAGGAGATAAACATTATAATTTGGGAGCCATTGTTTCGCATAGGTTGCATAATAATAGATTTAATGGAGATTTCTTTGGTGGAATTTATGCAACCCGTCTAGCTAATTTTCTTGAAATACCCATACATGAGTATGATATTGAGTTGCCTCTTGCTTATTTAGATTATGAGGCCATGGTTCGTCATCAGTTTGTTGAGAGGAACGATCAGTTCCTCCAGTACCGACTAATATTTGACAGATGACGCACCTATCACGTCGCTCTCCCTGCTCCTGCTTTCATTGACTCCCAGGCAAAAGGGAGATGTGTTATAACCAGGGAGGAGGAGGACGAGTATAAGAGGAGGACGGAGACGGCCCGTCTCCAAGCGACAACTCATGAGGCAATAGCTGCTGCATCTCAGTACGACCCCAGCTATAACTTTGGATATCCGCCAGGCCAGCTGTGGCCATAGACCAACTTAGGCCAAAATCCTAAGCTTGTGGGAGTACGTATTTCTCACCGACATTACATCCATGTTCACACACTCATTGCTAGTTGTCGGTGCTCATACTTTTTCATTGTATCATCCATGCTAGTTTATTTTCCTTTTTATGCTTTCTTCTTGTGTGTTTAATAAACCTTAGTAAAAACAAAAAATTAGTTGTTGCTTTTAGCTAGTTTACTTTCCATGCCTATTGTAGTAGTAATTAAAAAGAAAACCCAAAAATATTTCTCATTCTTCTTTTTGCTTGTTGGGAGCTTTCCCGTGTAAATAGTTTTATTTCTTTTCTTTCCTTTGGGGGTCGAGAGGAGAACACCATAATTAAAATGTTGAGTGCCTCTTATATGCATTATTGATTGATCCGACAAAGAGCCCACATTACCTTGTCTTCTCTCTTGAATTGAATGCTTGCAGATTCCAGCTTAGTCCAATGCACGTGCACTATTATTATTATCCACACTATTCGGTCGTGCAGGTGAAAGGCAATAATGATGATTATATGATGAACTTATTGAGATAAGAAAAGTTGGTATGAACTCGACCTCTCTTGTTTTTGTAAATATGATTAGTTCATCGTTCCTGATTCAGCCTATTATGAATTAACATGTTTGCAATGACAATTAGAGATTATAGTTGCTTATGCCATGCTGAATTAGCTAGGAGCTTATAATGGTTTACCTTACGTGCCAATATGCTACTAAAATGGTTGTGATGTGGTATGATAGGGTGGTATCTTCTTTTGAACGATTCGAGTGGCCTGACTTGGCACATGTTCACGCATGTAGTTGAAACAAAATCAACATAGCCTCTACGATATTTATGTTCATGGTGCATTATATCCTACTCATGCTTGCATTCGGTGTTGATTAATTTTAATGCACGTTCATGATTGTTGTTGCTCTCTAGCTGGTCGCTTCCCAGTCTTTTGCTAGCATTCACCTGTACTAAGCGGGAATACTGCTTGTGCATCCGATTCCACAAACCCCAAAGTTATTCCATATGAGTCCACCATACCTACCTATATACGATATCTACCTGCTGTTCCAAGTAAATTTGTATGTGCCAAACTCTAAACCTTCAAATACACATTCTGTTTTGTATACTCGAATAGCTCATGTATCAACTAGGGCTGTCCGTTGTTGGAAATATGCCCTAGAGGCAATAATAAAATGGTTATTATTATATTTCTTTGTTCATGATAATTGTCTATTGTTCATGCTATAATTGTGTTATCCGGAAATCGTAATACATGTGTGAATACATAGACCACAACACGTCCCTAGTGAGCCTCTAGTTGACTAGCTCGTTGATCAAAAGATAGTCATGGTTTCTGACTATGGACATTGGATGTCATTGATAACAGGATCACATCATTAGGAGAATGATGTGATGGACAAGACCCAATCCTAAGCATAGCTCAAAGATCGTGTAGTTCGTTTGCTGTAGCTTTTCTAAATGTCAAGTATCATTTCCTTAGACCATGAGATTGTGCAACTCCCGGGCACCGTAGGAGTGCCTTGGGTGTGCCAAACGTCACAATGTAACTGGGTGACTGGGATTTGTCACTCCGTATGACGGAGAGGTATCTCTGGTCCCACTCAGTAATGCATCATCATAATGAGCTCAATGTGATCAAGTGGTTGATCACGGGACATGCATTACGGTACGAGTAAAGTGACTTGCCGGTAACGAGACTGAACAAGGTATTGGGATACCGACGATCGAGTCTCGGGCAAGTAACGTACCGATTGACAAAGGGAATTGTATACGGATTGATTGAATCCTTGACATCGTGGTTCATCCGATGAGATCATCGTGGAGCATGATCCCGCTGTTAGTTATTGACCGGAGAGTCGTCTCGGTCATGTCTGCATGTCTCCCGAACCCGTAGGGTCTACACACTTAAGGTTCGGTGACGCTAGGGTTGTTAGGAAGACTTGTATGTGATTACCGAATGTTGTTCGGAGTCCCGGATGAGATCCCGGACGTCACGAGGAGTTCCGGAATGGTCCGGAGGTGAAGATTTATATGTAGGAAGTTGTCATACGATCACCGAAAAGGTTCGGGGGCATATCGGTATTGTACCGGGGCCACCGGAGGGGTTCCGGGGGTCCACCGGGAGGGCCCACCTCTTCCGGAGGGCCTTATGGGCTGTATGGACAAGGGAACCAGCCCAAGTGGGCTGGGGCGCCACACCCCCCTAGGGCCCATGCGCCTAGGGTTTGGGGGAAACCCTAAGCGGGGCGCCCCCTTGCTTGGGGGGCAAGCCCCCCTCCCCTTGGCCGCCGCCCCCCCTCTAGATCTCATCTAGAGGGGGTCGGCCTCCTTCCCCCTTCCCCTATAAATAGAGGGGTGACGGGAGGGCTGCATACAACATCCAAGGCGCAGCCCAACCCCTCCCCAACACCTCTCCTCCTCCATAAGAGCTTGGCGAAGCCCTACCGGAGTACTGCAGCTTCACCACCACCACGCCGTCATGCTGCTGTTGGAGCCCTCTTCCTCAACCTCTCCCTCCTCCTAGCTGGATCAAGGCGCAGGAGACGTCCTCGCTCCGTACATGTGTTGAACGCGGAGGTGTCGTCCGTTCGGCGCTAGGACCTTTGGTGATTTGGATCACGACGAGTACGACTCCATCAACCCATTCTCTTGAACGCTTCCACTCATGATCTACAAGGGTATGTAGATGCACTCCTCTCTCCCTCGTTGCTAGATGACTCCATAGATTGATCTTGGTGATGCATAGAAAATTTTAAAATTCTGCTACGTTCCCCAACAGTGGCATCATGAGCTAGGTCTATGCGTAGTTACTATGCACGAGTAGAACACAAAGTAGTTGTGGGCGTCGATATTGTCAATTTGCTTGCCGTTACTAGTCTTATCTTGATTCGGCGGCATCATGGGATGAAGCGGACCGGACCAACCTTACACGTACGCTTACGTGAGACCGGTTCCACCAACTGACATGCACTAGTTGCATAAGGTGGCTGGCGGGTGTCTGTCTCTCCCACTTTAGTCGGATCGGATTCGATGAACAGGGTCCTTATGAAGGGTAAATAGAAATTGGCATTCACGTTCTGGTTTGTGGCGTAGGTAAGAAACGTTCTTGCTAGAATCCTATAGCAGCCACGTAAAAACTTGCAAGAACAATTAGAGGACGTCTAACTTGTTTTTGCAGCAAGTGTTTTGTGATGTGATATGGCCAAAGGATGTGATGAATGATATATGTGATGTATGAGATGATCATGTTCTTGTAATAGGAATCACGACTTGCATGTCGATGAGTATGACAACCGGCAGGAGCCATAGGAGTTGTCTTTATTTATTTATGACCTGCGTGTCAACATAAACGTCATGTAATTACTTTACTTTATTGCTAAAGCGTTAGCCATAGTAGTAGAAGTAATAGATGATGAGACAACTTCAAGAAGACACGATGATGGAGATAATGGTGTCATGCCGGTGACAATGGTGATCATGGAGCCCCGAAGATGGAGATCAAAAGGAGCAAATGATAATGGCCATATCATGTCACTATTTGATTGCATGTGATGTTTATCATGTTTTACATCTTATTTGCTTAGAACGACGGTAGCTTAAATAAGATGATCCCTCGTAATAATTTCAAGAAAGTGTTCCCCCTAACTGTGCACCGTTGCGAAGGTTCATTGTTTCGAAGCACCATGTGATGATCGGGTGTGATAGATTCTAATGTTCGAATACAACGGGTGTAAGGCAGATTTACACACACAATACACTTAGGTTGACTTGACGAGCCTAGCATGTACAGACATGGCCTCGGAACACAAAAGAACGAAAGGTCGAGCATGAGTGGTATAGAAGATACGATCAACATGAAGATGTTCACCGATGTTGACTAGTCCGTCTCACATGATGATCGGACACGGCCTAGTTAACTCGGATCATGTTATACTTAGATGACCGGAGGGATGTCTATCTGAGTGGGAGTTCATTGAATAATTTGATTAGATGAACTTAATTATCATGAACTTAGTCTAAATCTTTACAATATGTCTTGTAGATCAAATGGCCCATGTTGTCCTCAACTTCAACGCGTTCCTAGAGAAAACCAAGCTGAAAGACGATGGCAGCAACTATACGGACTGGGTCCGGAACCTGAGGATCATCCTCATAGCTGCCAAGAAAGATTATGTCCTAGAAGCACCGCTAGGTGACGCACCCGTCCCACAGAACCAAGACGTTATGAACGCTTGGCAGACACGTGCTGATGATTACTCCCTCGTTCAGTGCGGCATGCTTTACAGCTTAGAACCGGGGCTCCAAAAGCGTTTTGAGAGACACGGAGCATATGAGATGTTCGAAGAGCTGAAAATGGTTTTTCAAGCTCATGCCCGGGTCGAGAGATATGAAGTCTCCGACAAGTTCATCAGCTGTAAGATGGAGGAAAATAGTTCTATCGGTGAGCACATACTCAAAATGTCTGGGTTGCATAACCACTTGACTCAGCTGGGAGTTAATCTCCCGGATGACGCGGTCATTGACAGAATCCTTCAGTCGCTTCCACCGAGCTACAAGAGCTTTGTGATGAACTTCAATATGCAGGGGATGGAAAAGACCATTCCTGAGGTATATTCAATGCCGAAATCAGCAGAGGTAGAAGTCAAAAAGGAACATCAAGTGTTGATGGTGAATAAAACCACTAAGTTCAAGAAAGGCAAGGGTAAGAAGAACTTCAAGAAGGACGGCAAGCGAGTTGCCGCGCCCAGTAAGCAAGCTACCGGGAAGAAGCCAAAGAATGGACCCAAGCCCGAGACTGAGTGTTTTTATTGCAAGGGAAGTGGTCACTGGAAGTGGAACTGCCCCAAATACTTAGCGGACAAGAAGGCCGGCAACACGAAAGGTATATGTGATATACATGTAATTGATGTGTACCTTACCAGTACTCGTAGTAGCTCCTGGGTATTTGATACCGGTGCGATTGCTCACATTTGTTACTCGAAGCAGGAGCTGCGGAATAAACGGAGACTGGCGAAGGACGAGGTGACGATGCGCGTCGGGAATGGTTCCAAGGTCTATGTGATCGCCGTCGGCACGCTACCTCTACATTTACCTACGAGATTAGTTTTAAACCTCAATAATTGTTATTTAGTGCCAGCTTTGAGCATGAACATTGTATCAGGATCTCGTTTAATACGAGATGGCTACTCATTTAAATCCGAGAATAATGGCTGTTCTATTTATATGAGAGATATGTTTTATGGTCATGCTCCGATGGTGAGTGGTTTATTCTTAATGAATCTCGAGCGTAATGCTACACATATTCATAGTGTGAATACCAAAAGATGTAAGGTTGATAATGATAGTCCCACATACTTGTGGCACTGCTGCCTTGGTCAGATAGGTGTCAAACGCATGAAGAAGCTCCATGCAAATGGACTTTTAGAGTCTCTTGATTACGAATCATTTGACACGTGCGAACCATGCCTCATGGGTACAATGACCAAGACTCCGTTCTCAGGAACAATGGAGCGAGCAATCAACTTATTGGAAATCATACATACTGATGTGTGCGGTCCAATGAGTGTTGAGGCTCGCAGTGGCTATCGTTATGTTCTCACCCTCACTGATGACTTGAGTAGATATGGGTATGTCTACTTAATGAAACACAAGTCTGAGACCTTAGAAAAGTTCAAGGAATTTTAGAGTGAGGTTGAGAATCAACGTGACAGGAAAATCAAGTTCTTGCGATCAGATCGTGGGGGAGAATACCTGAGTTACGAATTTGGCACACACTTAAGAAAATGTGGAATAGTTTCACAACTCACGCCGCCTGGAACACCTCAGCGTAATGGTGTGTCCGAACGTCGTAATCGCACTCTATTAGATATGGTGGGATCTATGATGTCTCTTACCAATTTACCGCTGTCATTTTGGGGCTATGCTTTAGAGACTGTCACATTCACTTTAAATAGGGCTCCGTCGAAATCCGTTGAGACGACACCGTATGAATTATGGTTTGGGAATAAACCTAAGCTGTCGTTTCTAAAAGTTTGGGGATGCGATGCTTATGTCAAGAAACTTCAACCTGAAAAGCTCGAACCCAAATTGGAAAAATGCGTCTTCATAGGATACCCTAAAGAAGTTGTTGGGTATACCTTCTACCTCAGATCCGAAGGCAAGATCTTTGTTACCAAGAATGGGTCCTTTCTAGAGAAAGAGTTTCTCTCGAAAGAAATAAGTGGGAGGAAAGTAGAACTTGATGAAGTATTGCCTCTTGAACCGGTAAGTGGCGCAGCTCAAGAAAATGTTCCTGAGGTGCCTGCACCGACTAGAGAGGAAGTTGATGATGATGATCATGAAACTTCAGATCAAGTTGCTACTGAACTTCGTAGGTCCACAAGGACATGTTCCGCACCAGAGTGGTACGGCAACCTTGTCTTGGAAATCATGTTGTTAGACAACGGTGAACCTTCGAACTATGAAGAAGCGATGGCGGGCCTGGATTCTGACAAATGGCTGGAAGCCATGAAATCCGAGATAGGATCCATGTATGAAAACGAAGTATGGACTTTGACTAACTTGCCCGATGATCGGCGAGCCATAGAAAATAAATGGATCTTTAAGAAGAAGACAGACGCGGATGGTAATGTGACCATCTATAAAGCTCGACTTATCGCTAAGGGTTATCGACAAGTTCAAGGGGTTGACTACGATGAGACTTTCTCACCCGTAGCGAAGCTGAAGTCCGTCCAAATCATGTTAGCAATTGCCGCATTCTATGATTATGAGATATGGCAAATGGACGTCAAAACAGCATTCCTTAATGGTTTCCTTAAGGAAGAATTGTATATGATGAAGCCGGAAGGTTTTGTCGATCCTAAGAATGCTGACAAGGTGTGCAAGCTCCAACGCTCGATTTATGGGCTGGTGCAAGCATCTCGGAGTTGGAACATTCGTTTTGATGAGATGATCAAAGCGTTTGGGTTTATGCAGACTTATGGAGAAGCGTGCATTTACAAGAAAGTGAGTGGGAGCTCTGTAGCATTTCTGATATTGTATGTGGATGACATACTATTGATGGGAAATGATATAGAATTCTTGGAAAGCATAAAGGCCTACTTGAACAAGTGTTTTTCAATGAAGGACCTTGGAGAAGTTGCTTATATATTAGGCATCAAGATCTATAGAGGTAGATCGAGACACCTCATTGGTCTTTCACAGAGTACGTACCTTGACAAGATATTGAAGAAGTTCAAAATGGATCAGTCAAAGAAGGGGTTCTTGCCTGTATTGCAAGGTACGAGATTGAGCACGGCTCAATGCCCGACCATGGCAGAAGATAGAGAAAAGATGAGTGTCGTCCCCTATGCCTCGGCCATAGGGTCTATCATGTATGCTATGTTGTGTACCAGACCTGATGTAAACCTTGCCGTAAGTTTGGTAGGAAGGTACCAAAGTAATCCCGGCATGGAACACTGGACAGCGGTCAAGAATGTCCTAAAGTACCTGAAAAGGACCAAGGAAATGCTTCTCATTTATGGAGGTGACGAAGAGCTCGTCGTAAAGGGTTACGTTGATGCTAGCTTCGACACAGATCTGGATGACTCTAAGTCACAAACCGGATACGTGTATATTTTGAATGGTGGGGCAGTAAGCTAGTGCAGTTGCAAGCAAAGCATTGTGGCGGGATCTACATGTGAAGCGGAGTACATGGCAGCCTCGGAGGCAGCACAAGAAGCAGTCTGGGTGAAGGAGTACATTACCGACCTAGGAGTCATACCCAATGCGTCGGGCCCGATGACTCTCTTCTGTGACAACACTGGAGCTATTGCCCTTGCCAAGGAGCCTAGGTTTCACAGGAAGACCAGGCATATCAAGCGTCGCTTCAACTCCATTCGTGAAAGTGTTCAAAATGGAGACATAGAGATTTGTAAAGTACATACGGACCTGAATGTAGCATATCCATTGACTAAACCTCTCCCTAGAGCAAAACATGATCAACACCAGAACTGCATGGGTGTTCGATTCATCACAATGTAACTAGAACATTGACTCTAGTGCAAGTGGGAGACTGTTGGAAATATGCCCTAGAGGCAATAATAAAATGGTTATTATTATATTTCTTTGTTCATGATAATTGTCTATTGTTCATGCTATAATTGTGTTATCCGGAAATCGTAATACATGTGTGAATACATAGACCACAACACGTCCCTAGTGAGCCTCTAGTTGACTAGCTCGTTGTTCAAAAGATAGTCATGGTTTCCTGACTATGGACATTGGATGTCATTGATAACGGGATCACATCATTAGGAGAATGATGTGATGGCCAAGACCCAATCCTAAGCATAGCTCAAAGATTGTGTAGTTCGTTTGCTGTAGCTTTTCTGAATGTCAAGTATCATTTCCTTAGACCATGAGATTGTGCAACTCCTGGACACCGTAGGAGTGCCTTGGGTGTGCCAAACGTCACAACGTAACTGGGTGACTATAAAGGTACATTACAGGTATCTCTGAGAGTGTCTATTGGGTTGGCACGAATCGAGACTGGGATTTGTCACTCCGGATGACGGAGTGGTATCTCTGGGCCCACTCAGTAATGCATCATCATAATGAGCTCAATGTGATAAAGTGGTTGATCATGGGATCATGCATTACGGTACGAGTAAAGTGACTTGCCGGTAACGAGACTGAACAAGGTATTGGGATACCGACGATCGAGTCTCGGGCAAGTAACGTACCGATTGACAAAGGGAATTGTATACGGATTGATTGAATCGTCGACATCGTGGTTCATCTAATGAGATCATCGTGGAGCATGTGGGAGCCAACATGGGTATCTAGATCCCGCTGTTAGTTATTGACCGGAGAGTCGTCTCGGTCATGTCTGCATGTCTCCCAAACCCGTAGGGTCTACACACTTAAGGTTCGGTGACGCTAGGGTTGTTAGGAAGACTTGTATGTGATTACCGAATGTTGTTCAGAGTCCCAGATGAGATCCCGGACGTCACGAGGAGTTCCGGAATGGTCCGGAGGTGAAGATTTATATGTAGGAAGTTGTCATACGGTCACCGGAAAGGTTCGAGGGCATATCGGTATTGTACCGGGGCCACCGGAGGGGTTCCGGGGGTCCACCGGGAGGGCCCACCTCTTCCGGAGGGCCTTATGGGCTGTATGGAGAAGGGAACCAGCCCAAGTGGGCTGGGGCGCCACACCCCCCTAGGGCCCATGCGCCTACGGTTTGGGGGAAACCCTAAGGGGGGGCGCCCCCTTGCTTGGGGGGCAAGCCCCCTCCCCTTGGCCGCCGCCCCCCCTCTAGATCTCATCTAGAGGGGGCAGGCCCCCTTCCCCCTTCCCCTATAAATAGAGGGGTGAGGGGAGGTCTGCATACAACATCCAAGGCGCAGCCCCTCCCCTCCCCAACACCTCTCCTCCTCCATAAGAGCTTGGCGAAGCCCTACCGGAGTACTGCAGCTTCACCACCACCACGCCGTCATGCTGCTGTTGGAGCCCTCTTACTCAACCTCTCCCTCCTCCTTCCTGGATCAAGGCGCGGGAGACGTCCTCGCTCCGTACGTGTGTTGAATGCGGAGGTGTCGTCCGTTCGCGCTAGGATCTTCGGTGATTTGGATCACGACGAGTACGACTCCATCAACCCGTTCTCTTGAACGCTTCTGCTCGTGATCTACAAGGGTATGTAGATGCACTCCTCTCTCCCTCATTGCTAGATGACTCCATAGATTGATCTTGGTGATGCGTAGAAAATTTTAAAATTCTGCTACGTTCCCCAACATCCGTATCTTCCATGTTAGGTGGGTTATTCTCAAGAGGAGTGGACTCCGCTCCACACTCACGAGAAAAGGGCTGGTCACCGGGATGCCCGGTCCCATGCTTTATGCAAATCAAATCAAAGTAACTGCAAACAAAACTCCCCTGGGACTGTTGTTAGTTGGAGGCACTTGTTGTTTCGAGCAAGCCATGGATTGATGCTTGTTGGTGGAGGGGAGTATAAACTTTACCATTCTGTTTGGGAACCGCCTATAATGTGTGTAGCATGGAAGATATCACCATCTCTTGGTTGTTATGTTGACAATGAAAGTATACCGCTCAAAATATTATTCATATCTATTTCAAAATCGAGCTCTGGCACCTCTACAAATCCCTGCTTCCCTCTGCGAAGGGCCTATCTATTTACTTTTATGCTGAGTCATCATCCTCTTATTAAAAAGCACCAGTTGCAGAGCACCGCTGTCATTTGCATCCATTACTGTTAATTTACATTGATTATGACTTGACTGGATCTCTTTTACCATGAATTACAATGTCTAGTCAGTCCTTGATCTTTAAAGGTGCTCTGCATTTATGTTTTGCGGTCTCAGAAAGGGCTAGCGAGATACCATCTTGTTATATCATATCATGATTGTTTTGAGAAAGTGTTGTCATCCCAGATTTATTATTATTGCTCGCTAGTTGATTATGCTATTGATACGAGTAAACATGAGACCTAAATGTCATTGTGAATATGGTTAGTTCATAATCTTTGCTGAAAACTTGAATGCAGCCTTTAAATATTTACAACAACAAGAGCAAACAGAGTTTGTAAAAGCTTTTCTTTATCACTTTTAGTTTATCAACTGAATTGCTTGAGGACAAGCAAAGGTTTAAGCTTGGGGGAGTTGATACGTCTCCGTCGTATCTACTTTTCCAAACACTTTTTCCCTTGTTTTGGACTCTAACTTGCATGATTTGAATGGAACTAACTCGGACTGACGCTGTTTTCAGCAGAATTGCCATGGTGTTATTTTTGTGCAGAAATAGAAGTTCTCAGAATGACCTGAAAATCAACGGAGAATTATTTTGGAATATATAATAAATATTGGAAGGAAGATCCACGTTAGGGGGGCCTCCACCTGTCCACGAGGGTGGGGGCGCGCCTGCCCCCCCCCTCCCTGTGCACACCCCCTGCCTCGTGGGCCCCCTGACGCTCCACCGACCTCAACCTTGACTCCATATATTCACTTTCAGGGAGAAAAAAACTAGGGAGAAGGATTCATCGCGTTTTTCGATACGGAGCCTCCGCTAAGCCCTAAACTCTCTTGGGAGGGCTGATCTGGAGTCCGTTCGGGGCTCCAGAGAGGGGAATCCGTCGCCATCATCATCATCAACCATCCTCCATCACCAATTTCATGATGCTCACCACCGTGCGTGAGTAATTCCATCGTAGTCTTGCTGGACGGTGATGGGTTGGATGAGATTTATCATGTAATCGAGTTAGTTTTGTTATGGTTTGATCCCTAGTATCCACTATGTTCTGAGATTGATGTTGCTATGACTTTGCTATGCTTAATGCTTGTCACTAGGGCCCGAGTGCCATGATTTCAGATCTGAACCTATTATGTTTTCATTAATATATGAGAGTTCTTGATCTTATCTTGCAACTCTATAGTCACCTATTATGTGTTATCATCCGTTAACCCCGAAGTGACAATAATCGGGATACTTACTGGTGATGACCATAGTTTGAGGAGTTCATGTATTCACTATGTCTTAATGCTTTGTTTCGGTACTCTATTAAAAGGAGGCCTTAATATCGTGTAGTTACCAATAGGACCCCGCTGCCACGGGAGGGTAGGACAAAAGATGTCATGCAAGTTCTTTTCCATAAGCACATATGATTATATTCGGAATACATGCCTACATTACATTGATGAACTAGAGCTGGTTCTTTGTCACCCTAGGTTATGACTGTTACATGATGAACCGCATCCGACATAATTCTCCATCACCGATCCATTGCCTACGAGCTTTCCATATATTGTTCTTCACTTATTTACTTTTCTGTTGCTATTGTTATCATCACTACAAAACACCAAAAATATTACTTTTGCTATCGTTACCTTTTACCACCGTTACCACTACTATCATATTACTTTGCTACTAAATACTTTGCTGCAGATATTAAGTTTCCAGGTGTGGTTGAATTGACAACTCAGCTGCTAATACTTGAGAATATTCTTTGGCTCCCCTTGTGTCAAATCAATAAATTTGGGTTGAATACTCTACCCTCGAAAACTGTTGCGATCCCCTATACTTGTGGGTTATCAACTTACACCGGGTCTTGGGTCACATAAAGCAGTTTTAACATAGTTTCTTTTAATGGAGCATGGTATAGTCAGTCCCCATGGATCTCCAAGTTTCTTTGGTATTCCACCTTTAAAAGTATAATTAGCAAGCATGATGGAAATTTCAGCTTCTGGTATCTTTCTTTTATTTGTAACAATGTCTTTCATGTACTTAGCATAAGGATTCATTTTAAGCATATCAGTCAAACGCATACGCAAAAAGATAGGTCTAATCATTTCAGCAAAGCACTCAAAATCCTCATCATCCTTTTTCTTGGATGGTTTAGGAGGAAAAGGCATGGGTTTCTGAACCCATGGTTCTCTTTCTTTACCGTGCTTCCTAGCAACGAAGTCTCTCTTATCATAACGTTGATTCTTTGATTGTGGGTTATCAAGATCAACAACAGGTTCAATCTCTACGTCATTATCATTGCTAGGTTGAGCATCAACATGAATATTATCATTAACATTATAACTAGGTTCATGTTAATTACCAGATTATGTCTCAGCATCAGAAATAGAAATATCATTGGGATTCTCATGTGTGTCAACAACAGGTTCACTAGAAGCATACAAAGTCCTATCATTTTTCTTTTTTCTTCTTAGAAGAACTAGGTGCATCAATATTAGTTCTCTGAGAATCTTGCTCAATTCTATTAGGGTGGCCCTCAGGATACAAAGGTTCCTGAGTCATTTTTCCCCCTCTAGTCATAACTCTAATAGCATGATCATTTTTCTTATTATTTAATTCATTGAGCAAATCATTCTGAGCCTTAAGTACTTGTTCTACTTGAGTGGTAACCATAGAAGCATGTTTACTAATGAGTTTAAGTTAACCTTTAACTTTAGACATATAATCACTCAAGTGTTCAATCTTATAAGCATTGCATTTCAATTGTCTAACAACATAAGCATTGAAGTCTTCTTGCCTAACCATAAAGTCATCAAACTCATCTAACCATTGGCTAGCAAACTTAGTAGATGGGATTTCAGATTTATCAAATGTATAGAGAGAATTTATCTTTACTGCCTATGTCGGGTTATCAAGACCATGTATTTCTTCAATAGGTGGTAAATTCTTAACATCTTCAGCTTTAATACATTTTTCTTTCATAGATTTCTTTGCCTCTTGCATATCTTCAGGACCGAGAAATAGAATACCTCTTTTCTTCAGAGTTGGCTTAGGACTTGGTTCAGGAACTGTCCAATCATTTTCATTACTCAACATATTATTCAATAGCAATTCAGCTTGATCAACAGTTCTTTCCCTGAAAACACAACCAGCACAACTATCCAGGTGGTCTCTAGAAGCATCGGTTAGTCCATTATAAAAGATATCAAGTATTTCATTTTTCTTGAGAGGATGATCAGGCAAAGCATTAAGTAATTGGGGAAGCCTCCCCCAAGCTTGTGCGAGACTCTCTTCTTCAATTTGCACAAAATTATATATATTTCCCTTAAGGCAGCTTGTTTCTTATGAGCGGGGAAATATTTAGCAGAGAAGTAATAAATCATATCCTGGGGACTACGCACACAACCAGGATCAAGAGAATTAAACCATGTTTTAGCATCACCCTTTAATGAGAACGGAAACAACTTAAGGATAAAGTAAATAGCGAGTTCTCTCATCATTCATTTCAAAAAAAAGAGTTCTCTCATCATTAGTGAACAGGGTGGCTATATCATTTAATTTAGTAAGATGTGCCACAATGGTTTCAGATTCATAGCCATAAAAAGGATCAGATTCAACCAAAGTAATTAACTCGGGATCGACAGAGAAATCATAATCCTTATCAGTAATAAAGATAGGTGAAGTAGCAAAAGTAGGGTCATACTTCATTCTAGCATTCAAAGACTTTTCTTTAAGCTTAGCTAATAATTTCTTAAGATCGGATCTATCATTGCAAGCTAAGAAGTCTCTAGCAGTTTCTTCATCCATAACATAACCCTCAGACACAACAGGAAATTCATATCTAGGGGGAGAATCTTCATCATCACTTTCATCAATATTATCAGTTTCAATAATTTTATTCTCTCTAACCCTAGCAAGTTGTTCATCAAGAAATTCACCTAGTGGCATAGTATTATCAAGCATAGAAGTAGTTTCATCATAAGTATCATGCAAAGCAGAAGTGGCATCATCAATAACATGCGACATATCAGAATGAATAGCAGGAGTAGGTGTCACAAGTTTACTCAAAACAGAAGGTGAATCAAGTGCAGAGCTAGATGGCAGTTCCTTACCCCCCCCCCCCCCCTCATAGTTGAGGGGAAAATCTTGCTTCTTTGATCTTTCAAGTTCTTCATAGTGACCAGCAGATATAAATCCTAAGTGACTCAAAGAATAGAGCTATGCTCCTGATAACCCACAAGTATAGGGGATCAATTGTAGACTCTTTCGGTAAGTAAGAGTGTCGAACCCAACGAGGAGCTAAAGGTAGAACAAATATTCCCTCAAGTTCTATCGACCACCCATACAACTCTACGCATGCTTAATGTTCGCTTTACCTAGAACAAGTATGAAACTAGAAGCACTTTTTAGGTGTTGTAGGCTAGGTTTGCAAGATAATAAAGAGCGCGTAAATAAAAAGTAGGGGATGTTTACATAAAGACACAACTAAGTTAGTTTTAGTAGAGAGCTTGTTGTCACACAAGAAAGTTATTTGTCCCTAGGCAATCGATAACTAGATCGGTAATCATTATTGCAATTTTATTTGAGGTAGAGGCATAAGCTAACATACTTTATCTTCTTGGATCATATGCACTTATGATTGGAACTCTAGCAAGCATCCGCAACTACGAAAGATCATTAAGGTAAAACCCAACCATAGCATTATGAGGCATCAAGTCCTCTTTATTCCCATACGCAACAACCTACTTACTCGGGTCTGTGTTTCTATCACTCACGCCACCCACCATAAGCAAATCGTGAACATATTGCAAACCTTACAGCAGGTATCCCTCACACTTGCGCGACACGGAGAGCACCATAGGAGAGCACCAATAAAAAAACATGCAACTCAAACCAATCACGATCATCAATTAACCCATAGAACAAAACAGATCTACTCCAACATCATAGGATAGCCATACATCATTTGGAAACAATATATGGCGTTGAGCACCATGTTTAAGTAGATATTACAGCGGGTAAAAGAGGAGTTACACCGCTGCATAGAGGGGGGAAGATTTGGTAACGATGGCAGTGAATTTGTTGGTGTAGATTGCAGTGATGATGATGGCCCCGGCCGTGTTCCGGCGCCACCGGGAGAGAGGGGGAGAGGGCCCCCCTTCTTGTTCTTCTTCCTTGCCCTTCTCCCTAGATGGAGAAGGGTTTCCCCTCTGGTCCATGGCCTCCATGGCATGGGAGGGGCGAGAGCCCCTCCGAGATTTGATCTGTCTCTCTCTGTTTCCGCGTTGGCTGATTCTGCCCTTTCAGCGTTTTTTAAATTCCCGGAGATCCGTAACTCCGATTGGGCTAAATTTTGGATACGATTTTTATTCGGATATTGGACTTCTTGTGGCGAAAGAAGGGCATCAACTACCTTACGGGGTGGCCACGAGGGCCCAGGGCGCGCCCCCTGCCTCGTGGCCCCCTCGGGCATCGTCTCGCGTTGATTTTTCTTCCCAAAAATCACATATATTCCAAAACAACTCCGTCAGTTTTTATGCCGTTTGGACTTGTGATGCCCGGGTAATCAAGCTACAGTAAACCTCTGTTAATGATGCCATGTCACCACGATTACTATTGTCGATCTCGCGTTGATTCGAAACCCAAATTAATAATCAAAATCAAGTCAAACAGTAAAGATTTTCAAATATTAAAACTAAAATGTTCGGGTTGTGCCAAATAATGCATAGGTAATTATGGTGGAAATACCACACTTTTATAAAAGGTTTGAATGCTCTAAAATAGTTTAAGCGTTAACTAAAACATTATTTAAATGCCTTTGGTATTTTATAAAATACTAAACTACATTATTTTGGGTTAAAGCCTTTTATGGCTGAGGGTTATTTTGAAACGTTATTTTAGGAGCTGTTGTCATATTTTACTAAGTAAAAATAATGTGGAACTAAAATGAAAACAGAAGGGAAAAATAAGTAAAAAAAAGGAAAACACAAATAAACAAAAACAAAAGGAAATCCCCCACTGGGCCACGGCCCAGCTGGCCTCTGCACCCACCAGGCCGGTCTAAACGGCCCAGCCGCCCCCCACCTGCGCTCAACCCCACTCAGTCGCCTTCCACCTCGCTACAGGGGAAGCCGACGAGGCGCGCCCGTCGGTCGTCCCCGACCACCTCGCCATTCCCGCCGGGGGAAGATAAGGACGCCACCCCCTGCAGCCCCCTCGGCCATCATCGCCTCCCCTCCACTTGCCTCTCCCACTTCTTCCCCACACTCGCCCCTCTTCCCGATCTGAAGGAGACCACCGCCACCGTCGCCATGGCCGGCGTCTTCCTCGCGCCCACCGACCACCCCTTGGCCTAGGACCTTGTTCAGGAGACCGGCTGCGTCCCTCTGCTTCGTCCGCGCCGAAGAACGCGAGCACCGCGCCACCGCATCGACTGAATCGACCTCATCCTCCCCACGGCTGCTGCTGGCGATCTTCTTCGGATCCGGCGACGCCTGATGCTCCTAAACTATCGACGGGTCCTCGTGTGCCTACACAGTGAGCTCTGCCGATTCCCCCCTTTTCCCTTTCCGTTCGTCGCCGTTTGTCGTCGTCACCGAGCTCGGATGTCCTCGTCCATGGCCATGCTCAAGTTTCCGCGTACGCGCGCGCCCCCAGCGGCTCGCGCGCCTTAGCCGCGCCGCCCGCCCACTATGGCCTTCTGCTGCCGCTGCTGCTTTCTCTGCCGCCCGGCTGACCTGCTGCTGCTCGTCCGCACGCAGCGCCTCCCCCTGCCGCTGACTGCCGCAGCCGCGCCCGACGCACCCTTGCCCGCGCGCCCGTGCGTGGCCTCGCCATCGCCTGCTGCTGCCCGCAGCGCTGCTAACCGCTGATGGTCCTGCTGCTGCATCCTACTACTACGCTGCTGCTCTACTGAACCTACTATTACTACTAACTACTGTAGCTACTACTATGGTTAGCTTTACAAATATTACATCGGGTAACCCCCTTGGCAGCCCCTAAACTCCAGTTAAACAACTACTAAAAGGCCAAAAATAAATATGAGTAGAATGTACACTTGACAAACTTCATATTACTCCACTGGACCAAATTCATTTGATGCATGGTTTAAATCCTACAAAAATCACAAAATGCTTTGTTGGAACAAAAGTAACCCCTAGCTATGTGTGTTGCGTGTGTGTACCCACGGCTGACTATGCCACCGGCCGGCCCATGGTTTAATTAGGCTAGGATTAATTAGGGCTAGTTTAGGTAGGATGTAATTTAGTGCTAATTAGTCTATATAAACAATGCCATGTGGCCCCCTAGTTTAAATTAATTTAGCCTAAGTAATCTACACCTATGTCCATGACATGTGGGCCACCACCTCTCCTTTTGACTAGTCACATTGACTTGGTCAATTCAGATTTAAATTAAACACAAAATTCTAGAATATTGATAAAACTTTGGAAAATTATAAAAAAATTAACCGTAACTCCGATGAAAAAACTTTGTACATGAAAGTTTCTCATAACGACGAGACGAATACAGATACGCGGCCCGTTCGTCCGCCACACATCCCTAGCATAGGGAACCTGCAACATTTCACCTCCGGTTCATCTGTCCGGAATCGTGAAACACCGGGAATACTTTCCCGGATATTTCCCCTCTTCGCCGGTATCGCCTATCCCTACGTTAGGTCACCCCTAGCACAACGTATTGCCGCGTCTTACATTGTGTTGCATTTGATTGCTCTGTTATTTATTGTGTTCCCCCTCCGTTACTCCTTTCCGGTAGACTTCGAGACCGCTGCCGATGTTCGTGTGTTCGACTACATCGAAGATGACCCCTCCTTCTTGCCAGAGCAACCAGGACGGCCCCCCCTTGATCACCAGATATCGCCTACTCTCCTCTATACTGCTTGCATTAGAGTAGTGTAGTATGTTACTGCTTTCCGTTAATCCTATACCGCTGCATAGCCTATCGTTGCTACTACTCTTGTTACCTTTACCTGCTATCCTACTGCTTAGTATAGGATGCTAGTGTTTCATCAGTGGCCCTACACTCTTGTCCGTCTACCATGCTATACTACTGGGCCGTGATCACTTTGGGAGGTGATCACAGGCATATGCTATATACTTTACACTGTTACATTACTGGTGATACTGTTTGGAGATGGGGGCTGAAGGGGCAGGTGGCTCCATCCAGGTAGTGGTGGGCCTGAGTTCCCGGCGGCCCCCGACTGTTACTTTGTGGCGAAGCGACAGGGCAGGTTGTGACCACCTAGGAGAGAGGTGGGCCTGGCCCTAGTCGGTGTTCGCGGATACTGAACACGTTTAACGAGATCCTGGTATTTGATCTGAGTCTGGCTATTGGCCTATACGCACTAACCATCTACACGGGGACAATTATGGGCACTCGACGTCGTGGTATCAGCCGAAGCCTTCGTGACGTCAGCGACTGAGTGACGCGCGCCGGATTGGACCGTAAGCCTGCTCTTGTATTAAGGGGGCTAGTTCTGCTTTCGGCCGCGTTCGCAACGTGCAGGTGTGCAAAGGGCGATGGGCCCAGACCCCTGCGCCATAGGATTTAGACCGGCGTGCTGACCTCTCTGTTGTGCCTAGGTAGGGCTGCGACGTGTTGATCTTCCGAGGCCGGGCATGACCCAGAAAAGTGTGTCCGGCCAAATGAGATCGAGCGTGTTGGGTTATGTGGTGCACACCTGCAGGGAAGTTAATCTATTCGAATAGCCGTGATCTTCGGTAACAGGACGACTTGGAGTTGTACCTTGACCTTATGACAACTAGAATCGGATACTTAATAAAACACACCCTTCCAAGTGCCAGATACAACCGGTGATCGCTCTCTCACAGGGCGACGAGGGGAGGATCATCGGTTAGGATTATGCTACGTGATGATACTTGGAGGACTTCAGTCTACTCTCTTCTACATGCTGTAAGACGGAGGCTGCCAGAAGCGTAGTCTTCGAAAGGACTAGCTATCCCCCTCTTATTCCGGCATTCTGCAGTTCAGTCCACATATGATAGCCTTATTTCAGTTGATACCAATGCATACATATGTAGTGTAGCTCCTTGCTTGCGAGTACTTTGGATGAGTACTCACGGTTGCTTTCTCCCTCTTTTCCCCTATCCCTTCTACCTGGTTGTCGCAACCAGATGTTGGAGCCCAGGAGCCAGACGCCACCTTCGACAACGACTCCTACTACACCGGAGGTGCCTACTACTACGTGCTGCCCGCTGACGACGACCAGGAATAGTTTAGGAGGATCCCAGGCAGGAGGCCTGCGCCTCTTTCGATCTGTATCCCAGTTTGTGTTAGCTTTCTTAAGGCAAACTTGTTTAACTTATGTTTATACTCAGATATTGTTGCTTCCGCTGACTCATATTTGATCGAGTTCTTGTATTCGAGCCTTCGAGGCCCCTGGCTTGTAATATAAAGCTTGTATTATTTTAATTTGTGTCTAGAGTTGTGTTGTGATATCTTCCAGTGAGTCCTTGATCTTGATCGTACACATTTGCGTGTATGATTAGTGTACGGTCAAATCGGGGGCGTCACAAGTTGGTATCAGAGCCGACTGCCTGTAGGAATCCCCCTTCCACACTCCTTGGCCGAAGTCGAGTCTAGACATTGCAAAACTTTTACTAACATGGTTGTGTGCCTTACGGGCCCACATCGCCATCCGGGTGGTATTAGGATCTTTTATTCCTCGTCTATACTCTGGGATTCCGACTCTCTCCTACTCGGGTTAAATGATTTTGCTAAAATCTAACTCTAGGTTCTCGTTACCACTTCCTGCCGAAGAGCCCCTTCATTACAGATGATCGACTGCTTCAAAAGAAGATTCTGACAATACTCTCCGATGTTCTCCCGAAACCTTATGCCATTACTTTTGCAATTCCCTACCACCGAAATATCCCTATGGATAAGTATTTAGACCTGTCGTGCTTACTTTTATTCCCAGTCGATCTTGTTATTATAAGATACCCCGAGAATACTTTGTGCCTACTGCCTTGCAGTTCTTTGCCACATGCATACCACTACGGATAATTTCTCGCATTTATCGAGTATTTGCTCATCCCCAGATATTCATGCAGTTCACAAAATTCTTCGAAATACCATTCGGTCTTCCGAAAATCCTGAGCAACCTATTGCTCCTGAAATTCTTGCTTGCTTGCATTATGGTTAATCCCATAAGTATAGTAATCTTATTGGCAACCTTTGTCAATATCATTTTGAGTCCATTGATTCAATATGTTGCGAATGCTCGCAATCCTCACTCAGATCATAGAATTCATCCTTCCGGCTCAGATGTCATTTAAAACGTGAGCTGGTCCTCGGCCAATCAGATTGCCATCGATTGTACCCCTAAGTCTATTCAACTTGTCCGTCCTTGATCGGAGCGTTTGCTCCTGATCCCTTGATTTGAGAATCATAATTCCTTTGTTATTTAAACATTGAATTATTCAGATGTTCTGTAAAACGATGCATTTGCATTCTTTCTTCCTCTGATTGGGTATCGATACTCACATCAGCTCCATTGTGGATCACCATATCCACTGTTGGATTATTATCCGACGATGTCCTTCATAATTAATCACCTTGTGAGTTCTTTCTCCGATACATAATGCCTTTGGTAATTTGTATCCTCTCCTTTTGCCAACCATGCTCTGCTTTCGAGCTGGTAATATTTACTCTCAAAGCTTGTGGTATATGTTTCCACGATACCCTGACGGGTTGAACCTATGCCTTCCTTAATTTGTGTGACCTCGAAATTTATGCGAGTTATACCCTGTTGACGCTTCGTCAGATAACTTTTCAACACTACAACTTCGAAAAGGGGAGGTAAATGTAAGGTTATGCATTGAAGAACTGGGAGTCGACCTTGAACTTTGTGTTCATGCCCATGGACACGATGTAGATCTTATCATTAAAGCTTCTCTTAAATTAATTACTCCCTTGGTATAAGTTCATATTGTAACTGGGATCTGGCCTTTTGCAACTGAGGTTTCGACCATGTTCTCTTTTAGGTACCGTTTCTCGTGCAAGTTTAAGCACTTGTATTCTGCAGAGCAATACCCCAGTCCAACCTCTACTTTGATCTGTCGCCGAGTATTACCCCCTGGTATCTCGAGGATACCACGGAATACATAACTTCTTATGAGTTCTTCATCAACTAATATTCTTGCCGATTCCATTTTTCCAACGGGTTCTCAGTTGTTAGAACCCCTCAAGGACACCGACAACTGAATTGAGTCCGCACTACGATTCAACAACTCTTGGTAACCTTCATTACTTACGAGTCTGAACTCGATCACGTCATTCCGAGCCTACTCGGCTATATCATAATCGTGCCAAATTTTAACTGTGCTACCTGGTCCTTCTTTCCGGAGCACAATTTCGACGATGGGCTAAGCTTACGTCGATCTTCCTTGTCTTATTGTTTCACCTCAAACAACAAACTTGATTTCAAGTTTGTGTCGTACCCATGGTTCCAATAACCTTTCGCTTCATCATTCGTTTGACTTGATGTCATCACCGACCGATTACATCTCCATGAAACCTCTCGACAGAAATTGTCATGATCATCATCAACATTTCGAGCTCCTCAAGGATATCAATTGAATTCCTCATGAGAAATACCATCCTTGCCCTTGATGATTTGTGTTATCATCGACCACTCGATTTCCTTCCGTTCAACACAAACTTGTTTGTGTTTTGTGTTATACCTTGAGATCCTTGCTATCCAGCATTTGTTCTCCTTTACCTTGGAGTATTACCATCTTTTATGTCAAGAATGTTGCGAGAATTTCACCACCTCTTAAGAATTCTTGATATAGGTGATACTTCTTGCCATATCCGTTCATTCCTTGGCCGCGAGTTCAAAAGTTCTAGCAACCCTTTTGCTTTGAAGTTAATGGTCGATATTTCATTCTTAGACCATTGGTTGTCGAATCACCATTCTAACTTTGATCATGCTACCTAAACCCATATTTCGGGTGGACCTTTCAACCAATGTTTAATTGTGTATGTTCTCCTCGAGCATATTTCACTATATCATTTTATTCGACAAATGTTATCTCCTTATCCATATAACTGTGGAGACCCATCTTTTGGGATACCATCGTTGAATTATCACTGAGTCCATCAGCCACCTCCTCATCCTCTCCTTGGCTTAAATGATGAACTCATGATTCGGAACTTGCTTCCATAGTTCATTTCCCGAGAATCTTGCAAATCATCTCATCAATTTGTGTCTCATCTTTTCTTCTCAGGCACCCTAAGTCTGAGGTATCCTGACACCAATCAGATCTGAATCTCGGTCAGATATGATGGTTGGAACATATTTTCAAGAATTATAACATTCATCCTCATATGACACGGTAAGGTGATGTCATGCCTAGCACGCCTCACCAGAGGACCTAGTGTTATAGTTTCCTCTTCAGCAAGGTTATCCATTCTTCCATGAGGAAATTGTAAAACTTATTCTACAAGTTGTTCCTGATGGATCCTTCGTGCATCCAAACTTCGAACCTTAATTGATGACCATGTCAATGCTATCTCGAAGCATGTCTGTGGTAGTCCGATTTTCAAAAAGTGCATTTGAAGCACAATGCTAAATTTTCTTTATCATTTATCCTAACACCGTTGTATGGGTAATATCTTGAGATTCCTCCCCCCTTACCTAAATGGTTTTCTACTTTCTATCCTATCATGGATATCATGCTCAGCTTGTCCTTGGGAAGGATATACCCTTGAAATATGTGTTTAAACACATTTTCCTTTCCATTGTTCTATTTAATCTGATGACCACCTTTTCCATTCCATTGGTTTGTTTAAACCCTTTCTATGGTCTATATGATCTAAGCAGTGATAGTTCCATGCTTAGGTAAGCACCTCGTTATACCACTCTTTTAGTAAGACCCTGTTACCATTGTTGATGACATTTCGGTAACCACCGATGGACGAGAACCTTGCCTATTGGTCCGCCTCGTTCAACGAGCATGAAAATGGTTCTCTTCGTCCCTCGCCCTTGGTATCGATGTTATTGCCGACATAACTGACAGGCTACCCTTTGACATGCCTTGCTATTGTGACCGTGCAAGATGTCAGCCCCTTTCTACTTTGATACACATAGTGGGCCCATAACCCACAGTTCCACAGGATCGAATCCTGACTCTCCTATACACCTTGTTGCCAAAGTTATTCCTAGAGCTTGACTTCGTATGTAGTTCACGGGCCACCTGCCTAGTGATCTATTCTGGTATCAGACGCAATACTTATTCCCATTACTCTGAATCCCTTTCACACTTTGTTTCAGGCACCGAACGATTGCCTACCCGCTCAAAACTTCTCATGATACCTTCTTACTTTGCTCTTGATATTTTCGTAAGTTTCAATTCGAGAGTTACTTTCTCCACCTCCCTCGATGTTATCGACCAGATATTCTACCTGGTAGAGGTCAGTTCTCCCAGAATGTCCACCCTTTATTCTTTAGTAAGTACGACGAAGTCCTGTAGAAAGGACACCGACTTCATCATGATGACCTGAAGCAGAGAAACGAAGATATCAACGTAATGGATCGACCTCTTCGAGAAGAGCAACCAAGACCGAGAAGATCCATTAGAATTTCACAACCACACATTTCCCCCTTACACCACCTCTTAAAATCTCGGGACGAGATTTCTTGTAGTGGAGGAGAATTGTGACGCCCGGGTAATCAAGCTACAGTAAACCTCTGTTAATGATGCCATGTCACCACGATTACTATTGTCGATCTCGCGTTGATTCGAAACCCAAATTAATAATCAAAATCAAGTCAAACAGTAAAGATTTTCAAATATTAAAACTAAAATGTTTGGGTTGTGCCAAATAATGCATAGGTAATTACGGTGGAAATACCACACTTTTATAAAAGGTTTGAATGCTCTAAAATAGTTTAAGCGTTAACTAAAACATTATTTAAATGCCTTTGGTATTTTATAAAATACTAAACTACATTATTTTGGGTTAAAGCCTTTTATGGCTGAGGGTTATTTTGAAACGTTATTTTAGGAGCTGTTGTCATATTTTACTAAGTAAAAATAATGTGGAACTAAAATGAAAACAGAAGGGAAAAATAAGTAAAAAAAAAAGGAAAACACAAATAAACAAAAACAAAAAAATCCCCCAGTGGGCCACGGCCCAGCTGGCCTCTGCACCCACCAGGCCGGTCCAAACGGCCTAGCCCCCCCACCTGCGCTCAAGCCCACTCAGTCGCCTTCCACCTCGCTACAAGGGAAGCCGACCGAGGCGCGCCCGTCGGTCGTCCCCGACCACCTCGCCATTCCCGCCGGGGGAAGATAAGGACGCCACCCCTGCAGCCCCCTCGGCCATCATCGCCTCCCCTCCACTTGCCTCTCCCACTTCTTCCCCACACTCGCCCCTTTCCCGATCTGAAGGAGACCACCGCCACCGTCGCCATGGCCGGCGTCTTCCTCGCGCCCACCGACCACCCCTTGGCCTAGGACCTTGTTCACCGGCTGCGTCCCTCTGCTTCGTCCGCGCCGAAGAACGCGAGCACCGCGCCACCGCATCGACTGAATCGACCTCATCCTCCCCACGGCTGCTGCTGGCGATCTTCTTCGGATCCGGCGACGCCTGATGCTCCTAAACTATCGACGGGTCCTCGTGTGCCTACACAGTGAGCTCCTCAGCCGATTCCCCCTTTTTCCCTTTCCGTTCGTCGCCGTTTGTCGTCGTCACCGAGCTCGGATGTCCTCGTCCATGGCCATGCTCAAGTTTCCGCGTACGCGCGCGCCCCCAGCGGCTCGCGCGCCTTAGCCGCGCCGCCCGCCCACTATGGCCTTCTGCTGCCGCTGCTGCTTTCTCTGCCGCCCGGCTGACCTGCTGCTGCTCGTCCGCACGCAGCGCCTCCCCCTGCCGCTGACCGCCGCAGCCGCGCCCGACGCACCCTTGCCCGCGCGCCCGTGCGTGGCCTCGCCATAGCCTGCTGCTGCCCGCAGCGCTGCTAACCGCTGATGGACCTGCTGCTGCATCCTACTACTACGCTGCTGCTCTACTGAACCTACTATTACTACTAACTACTGTAGCTACTACTATGGTTAGCTTTACAAATATTACATCGGGTAACCCCCTCGGCAGCCCCTAAACTCCGGTTAAACAACTACTAACAGGCCAAAAATAAATATGAGTAGAATGTACACTTGACAAACTTCATATTACTCCACTGGACCAAATTCATTTGATGCATGGTTTAAATCCTACAAAAATCACAAAATGCTTTGTTGGAACAAAAGTAACCCCTAGCTATGTGTGTTGCGTGTGTGTACCCACGGCTGACTATGCCACCGGCCGGCCCATGGTTTAATTAGGCTAGGATTAATTAGGGCTAGTTTAGGTAGGATGTAATTTAGTGCTAATTAGTCTATATAAACAATGCCATGTGGCCCCCTAGTTTAAATTAATTTAGCCTAAGTAATCTACACCTATGTCTATGACATGTGGGCCACCACCTCTCCTTTTGACTAGTCACATTGACTTGGTCAATTCGGATTTAAATTAAACACAAAATTCTAGAATATTGATAAAACTTTGGAAAATTATAAAAAAATTAACTGTAACTCCGATGGAAAAACTTTGTACATGAAAGTTGCTCAGAACGACGAGACGAATTCAGATACGCGGTCCGTTCGTCCGCCACGCATCCCTAGCATAAGGAACCTGCAACATTTCACCTTCGGTTCATCTGTCCGGAATCGTGAAACACCGAGAATACTTTCCCGGATATTTCCCCTCTTCGCCGGTATCGTCTATCCCTACGTTAGGTCACCCCTAGCACAACGTATTGCCGCGTCTTGCTTTGTGTTACATTTGATTGCTCTGTTATTTATTGTGTTCCCCCTCCGTTACTCCTTTCCGGTAGACTTCGAGACCGCTGCCGATGTTCGTGTGTTCGACTACATCGAAGATGACCCCTCCTTCTTGCCAGAGCAACCAGGCAAGCCCCCCCTTGATCACCAGATATCGCCTACTCTCCTCTATATTGCTTGCATTAGAGTAGTGTAGCATGTTACTGCTTTCCGTTAATCCTATACCGCTGCATAGCCTGTCCTTGCTACTACTGTTGTTACCTTTACCTACTACCCTACTGCTTAGTATAGGATGCTAGTGTTTCATCAGTGGCCCTACACTCTTGTCCGTCTGCCATGCTATACTACTGGGCCGTGATCACTTTGGGAGGTGATCACGGGCATATGCTATATACTTTACACTGTTACATTACTGGTGATACTGTTTGAAGATGTGGGCTGAAGGGGCAGGTGGCTCCATCCAGGTAGTGGTGGGCCTGAGTTCCCGGCGGCCCCCGACTGTTACTTTGTGGCGAAGCGACAGGGCAGGTTGTGACCACCTAGGAGAGAGGTGGGCCTGGCCCTGGTCGGTGTTCGCGGATACTTAACACGTTTAACGAGATCCTGGTATTTGATCTGAGTCTGGCTACTGGCCTATACGCACTAACCATCTACGCGGGGACAGTTATGGGCACTCGACGTCGTGGTATCAGCCGAAGCCTTCGTGACGTCAGCGACTGAGTGGCGCGTGCCGGATTGGACCGTAAGCCTGCTCTTGTATTAAGGGGGCTAGTTCTGCTTTCAGCCGCGTTCGCAACGTGCAGGTGTGCAAAGGGCGATGGGCCCAGACCCCTGCGCCATAGGATTTAGACCGGCGTGCTGACCTCTCTGTTGTGCCTAGGTAGGGCTGCGACGTGTTGATCTTCCGAGGCCGGGCATGACCCAGAAAAGTGTGTCCGGCCAAATGGGATCGAGCGTGTTGGGTTATGTGGTGCACCCCTGCAGGGAAGTTAATCTATTCGAATAGCCGTGATCTTCGGTAACAGGACGACTTGGAGTTGTACCTTGACCTTATGACAACTAGAACCGGATACTTAATAAAACACACCCTTCCAAGTGCCAGATACAACCGGTGATCGCTCTCTCACAGGGCGACGAGGGGAGGATCATCGGTTAGGATTATGCTACGTGATGATACTTGGAGGACTTCAGTCTACTCTCTTCTACATGCTGCAAGACGGAGGCTGCCAGAAGCGTAGTCTTCGAAAGGACTAGCTATCCCCCTCTTATTCCGGCATTCTGCAGTTCAGTCCACATATGATAGCCTTATTCCAGTTGATACCAATGCATACATATGTAGTGTAGCTCCTTGCTTGCGAGTACTTTGGATGAGTACTCACGGTTGCTTTCTCCCTCTTTTCCCCCTATCCCTTCTACCTGGTTGTCGCAACCAGATGTTGGAGCCCAGGAGCCAGACGCCACCTTCGACAACGACTCCTACTACACCGGAGGTGCCTACTACTACGTGCTGCCCGCTGACGACGACCAGGAATAGTTTAGGAGGATCCCAGGCAGGAGGCCTGCGCCTCTTTCGATCTGTATCCCAGTTTGTGTTAGCCTTCTTAAGGCAAACTAGTTTAACTTATGTCTGTACTCAGGTATTGTTGCTTCCGCTGACTCATCTTTGATCGAGTTCTTGTATTCGAGCCTTCGAGGCCCCTGGCTTGTAATATAAAGCTTGTATTATTTTAATTTGTGTCTAGAGTTGTGTTGTGATATCTTCCAGTGAGTCCTTGATCTTGATCGTACACATTTGCGTGTATGATTAGTGTACGGTCAAATCGGGGGCGTCACAAGTTGGTATCAGAGCCGACTGCCTGTAGGAATCCCCCTTCCACACTCCTTGGCCGAAGTCGAGTCTAGACATTGCAAAACTTTTACTAACATGGTTGTGTGCCTTACGGGCCCACATCGCCATCCGGGTGGTATTAGGATCTTTTATTCCTCGTCTATACTCTGGGATTCTGACTCTCTCCTACTTGGGTTAAATGATTTTGCTAAAATCTAACTCTAGGTTCTCGTTACCACTTCCTGCCGAAGAGCCCCTTCATTACAGATGATCGACTGCTTCAACAGAAGATTCTGACAATACTCTCCGATGTTCTCCCGAAACCTTATGCCATTACTTTTGCAATTCCCTACCACCGAAATATCCCTATGGATAAGTATTTAGACCTGTCGTGCTTACTTTTATTCCCAGTCGATCTTGTTATTATAAGATACCCCGAGAATACTTTGTGCCCACTGCCTTGCAGTTCTTTGCCACATGCATACCACTACGGATAATTTCTCGCATTTATCGAGTATCTGCTCATCCCCAGATATTCATGCAGTTCACAAAATTCTTCGAAATACCATTCGGTCTTCCGAAAATCCTGAGCAACCTATTGCTCCTGAAATTCTTGCTTGCTTGCATTATGGTTAATCCCATAAGTATAGTAATCTTATTGGCAACCTTTGTCAGTATCATTTTGAGTCCATTGATTCAATATGTTGCGAATGCTCGCAATCCTCACTCAGATCATAGAATTCATCCTTCCGGCTCAGATGTCATTTAAAACGTGAGCTGGTCCTCGGCCAATCAGATTGCCATCGATTGTACCCCTAAGTCTATTCAACTTGTCCGTCCTTGATCGGAGTGTTTGCTCCTGATCCCTTGATTTTGAAAATCATAATTCCTTTGTTATTTAAACGTTGAATTATTCAGATGTTCTGTAAAACGATGCATTTGCATTCTTTCTTCCTCTGATTGGGTATCGATACTCACATCAGCTCCATTGTGGATCACCATATCCACTGTTGGATTATTATCCGACGATGTCCTTCATAATTAATCACCTTGTGAGTTCTTTCTCCGATACATAATGCCTTTGGTAATTTGTATCCTCTCCTTTTGCCAACCATGCTCTGCTTTCGAGCTGGTAATATTTACTCTCAAAGCTTGTGGTATATGTTTCCACGATACCCTGACGGGTTGAACCTATGCCTTCCTTAATTTGTGTGACCTCGAAATTTATGCGGGTTATACCCTGCTGATGCTTCGTCAGATAACTTTTCAACACTACAACTTCGAAAAGGGGAGGTAAATGTAAGGTTATGCATTGAAGAAGTGGGAGTCGACCTTGAACTTTGTGTTCATGCCCATGGACACGATGTAGATCTTATCATTAAAGCTTCTCTTAAATTAATTACTCCCTTGGTATAAGTTCATATTATAACTGGGATCTGGCCTTTTGCAATCGTGGTTTCGACCATGTTCTCTTTTAGGTACCGTTTCTCGTGCAAGTTTAAGCACTTGTCTTCTGCAGAGCAATACCCCAGTCCAACCTCTACTTTGATCTGTCGCCGAGTATTACCCCCTGGTATCTCGAGGATACCACGGAATACATAACTTCTTATGAGTTCTTCATCAACTAATATTCTTGCCGATTCCATTTTTCCAATGGGTTCTCAGTTGTTAGAACCCCTCAAGGACACCGACAACTAAATTGAGTCCGCACTATGATTCAACAACTCTTGGTAACCTTCATTACTTACGAGTCTGAACTCGATCACGTCATTCCGAGCCTACTCGGCTATACCATAATCGTGCCAAATTTTAACTGTGCTACCTGGTCCTTCTTTCCGGAGCACAATTTCGACGATGGGCTAAGCTTACGTCGATCTTCCTTGTCTTATTGTTTCACCTCAAACAACAAACTTGATTTCAAGTTTGTGTCGTACCCATGGTTCCAATAACCTTTCGCTTCATCATTCGTTTGACTTGATGTCATCACCGACCGATTACATCTCCATGAAACCTCTCGACAGAAATTGTCATGATCATCATCAACATTTCGAGCTCCTCAAGGATATCAATTGAATTCCTCATGAGAAATACCATCCTTGCCCTTGATGATTTGTGTTATCATCGACCACTCGATTTCCTTCCGTTCAACACAAACTTGTTTGTGTTTTGTGTTATACCTTGAGATCCTTGCTATCCAGCATTTGTTCTCCTTTACCTTGGAGTATTACCATCTTTTATGTCAAGAATGTTGCGAGAATTTCACCACCTCTTAAGAATTCTTGATATAGGTGATACTTCTTGCCATATCCGTTCATTCCTTGGCCGCGAGTTCAAAAGTTCTAGCAACCCTTTTGCTTTGAAGTTAATGGTCGATATTTCATTCTTAGACCATTGGTTGTCGAATCACCATTCTAACTTTGATCATGCTACCTAAACCCATATTTCGGGTGGACCTTTCAACCAATGTTTAATTGTGTATGTTCTCCTCGAGCATATTTCACTATATCATTTTATTCGACAAATGTTATCTCCTTATCCATATAACTGTGGAGACCCATCTTTTGGGATACCATCGTTGAATTATCACTGAGTCCATCAGCCACCTCCTCATCCTCTCCTTGGCTTAAATGATGAACTCATGATTCGGAACTTGCTTCCATAGTTCATTTCCCGAGAATCTTGCAAATCATCTCATCAATTTGTGTCTCATCTTTTCTTCTCAGGCACCCTAAGTCTGAGGTATCCTGACACCAATCAGATCTGAATCTCGGTCAGATATGATGGTTGGAACATATTTTCAAGAATTATAACATTCATCCTCATATGACACGGTAAGGTGATGTCATGCCTAGCACGCCTCACCAGAGGACCTAGTGTTATAGTTTCCTCTTCAGCAAGGTTATCCATTCTTCCATGAGGAAATTGTAAAACTTATTCTACAAGTTGTTCCTGATGGATCCTTCGTGCATCCAAACTTCGAACCTTAATTGATGACCATGTCAATGCTATCTCGAAGCATGTCTGTGGTAGTCCGATTTTCAAAAAGTGCATTTGAAGCACAATGCTAAATTTTCTTTATCATTTATCCTAACACCGTTGTATGGGTAATATCTTGAGATTCCTCCCCCCTTACCTAAATGGTTTTCTACTTTCTATCCTATCATGGATATCATGCTCAGCTTGTCCTTGGGAAGGATATACCCTTGAAATATGTGTTTAAACACATTTTCCTTTCCATTGTTCTATTTAATCTGATGACCACCTTTTCCATTCCATTGGTTTGTTTAAACCCTTTCTATGGTCTATATGATCTAAGCAGTGATAGTTCCATGCTTAGGTAAGCACCTCGTTGTACCACTCTTTTAGTAAGACCCTGTTACCATTGTTGATGACATTTCGGTAACCACTGATGGACGAGAACCTTGCCTATTGGTCCGCCTCGTTCAACGAGCATGAAAATGGTTCTCTTCGTCCCTCGCCCTTGGTATCGATGTTATTGCCGACATAACTGACAGGCTACCCTCTGACATGCCTTGCTATTGTGACCGTGCAAGATGTCAGCCCCTTTCTACTTTGATACACATAGTGGGCCCATAACCCACAGTTCCACAGGATCGAAACCTGACTCTCCTATACACCTTGTTGCCAAAGTTATTCCTAGAGCTTGACTTCGTATGTAGTTCACAGGCCACCTGCCTAGTGATCTATTCTGGTATCAGACGCAATACTTATTCCCATTGCTCTGAATCCCTTTCACACTTTGTTTCAGGCACCGAACGATTGCCTACCCGCTCAAAACTTCTCATGATACCTTCTTACTTTGCTCTCGATATTTTCGTAAGTTTCAATTCGAGAGTTACTTTCTCCACCTCCCTCGATGTTATCGACCAGATATTCTACCTGGTAGAGGTCAGTTCTCCTAGAATGTCCACCCTTTATTCTTTAGTAAGTACGACGGAGTCCTGTAGAAAGGACACCGACTTCATCATGATGACCTGAAGCAGAGAAACGAAGATATCAACGTAATGGATCGACCTATTCGAGAAGAGCAACCAAGACCGAGAAGATCCATTAGAATTTCACAACCACACATTTCCCCCTTACACCACCTCTTAAAATCTCGGGACGAGATTTCTTGTAGTGGAGGAGAATTGTGACGCCCGGGTAATCAAGCTACAGTAAACCTCTGTTAATGATGCCATGTCACCACGATTACTATTGTCGATCTCGCGTTGATTCGAAACCCAAATTAATAATCAAAATCAAGTCAAACAGTAAAGATTTTCAAATATTAAAACTAAAATGTTTGGGTTGTGCCAAATAATACATAGGTAATTACAGTGGAAATACCACACTTTTATAAAAGGTTTGAATGCTCTAAAATAGTTTAAGCGTTAACTAAAACATTATTTAAATGCCTTTGGTATTTTATAAAATACTAAACTACATTATTTTGGGTTAAAGCCTTTTATGGCTGAGGGTTATTTTGAAACGTTATTTTACGAGCTGTTGTCATATTTTACTAAGTAAAAATAATGTGGAACTAAAATGAAAACAGAAGGGAAAAATAAGTAAAAAAAAAGGAAAACACAAATAAACAAAAACAAAAGGAAATCCCCCAGTGGGCCACGGCCCAGCTGGCCTCTGCACCCACCAGGCCGGTCCAAACGGCCCAGCCACCCCCCACCTGCGCTCAAGCCCACTCAGTCGCCTTCCACCTCGCTACAGGGGAAGCCGACCGAGGCGCGCCCGTCGGTCGTCCCCGACCACCTCGCCATTCCCGCCGGGGGAAGATAAGGACGCCACCCCCTGCAGCCCCCTCGGCCATCATCGCCTCCCCTCCACTTGCCTCTCCCACTTCTTCCCCACACTCGCCCCTCTTCCCGATCTGAAGGAGACCACCGCCACCGTCGCCATGGCCGGCGTCTTCCTCGCGCCCACCGACCACCCCTTGGCCTAGGACCTTGTTCAGGAGACCGGCTGCGTCCCTCTGCTTCGTCCGCACCGAAGAACGCGAGCACCGCGCCACCGCATCAACTGAATCGACCTCATCCTCCCCACGGCTGCTGCTGGCGATCTTCTTCGGATCCGGCGACGCCTGATGCTCCTAAACTATCGACGGGTCCTCGTGTGCCTACACAGTGAGCTCCTCTGCCGATTCCCCCTTTTTCCCTTTTCGTTCGTCGCCGTTTGTCGTCGTCACCGAGCTCGGATGTCCTCGTCCATGGCCATGCTCAAGTTTCCGCGTACGCGCGCCCCCCCAGCGGCTCGCGCGCCTTAGCCGCGCCGCCCGCCCACTATGGCCTTCTGCTGCCGCTGCTGCTTTCTCTGCCGCCCGGCTGACCTGCTGCTGCTCGTCCGCACGCAGCGCCTCCCCCTGCCGCTGACCGCTGCAGCCGCGCCCGACGCACCCTTGCCCGCGCGCCCGTGCGTGGCCTCGCCATCGCCTGCTGCTGCCCGCAACGCTGCTAACCGCTGATGGACCTGCTGCTGCATCCTACTACTACGCTGCTGCTCTACTGAACCTACTATCTTTCCCTACTAATAAACCAGCGATTGCTTCTGGTCGTCCGTCGTGGTTGTTTTGCATAAAAGCCCTTGAAGTTTATACGAATCAACCCGCAGTCCAAGGTCAACCCGAACAGTTACTAGCGATAGAAAAAAACACTCCCAATCGCATCTCCACCTCCAGCGCGCCGCCACCCCCTGCCGCGAGCGGCCCCAGCCCCACCGCAGCGTACTGCCACCGCCTATCCCGCTGGAGACACTCGAGGTCGCGGCCGTTGACGGCTCCCACACCCGCGGGCCTCCGTCGCAAGCGGAGGCGAGGAGGTGGCGGGGTTCTTGGTGGTCGCCGGCGTGGCAAGGGCCGAAGGGGTCGCGGGCACGGGCGTCGGGCGCGGTCGGAGCAGAGGAACGCGGGCGGCGGCGCGACATAGGAAGGCGGGGCTGGTGCTGGAGCTTGAGGGCGCGGATGCCATGGCATGCGTGCAGATGACGACAGAGGGCCAGACGTGGCTTGGCTTGGTGCTGGAGCTTGATGGCGCGGACGCCACCGTGGGACGCCTGCGTTCTGTTGCTCCATTGCCGGCACCTGTCCCTGTGCGGCGCGTGCGAACCCGCCGTGAACGCCTGCCCCGTGTGCGCGGCCACCAAGAACGCCTCACTCCATGTCCTCCTTTCTTGACCATCCAACTCCGAGCCCCGGCTGGGAAAGAACTTAAAACTGAGAAAGAAGATGATCTTAAGGTGAAATCAAAAGGAGGAAGATGGATGGATGGATGATAATGAGAAAAAAGATATGCCGCTGGTGAGCAATATAGGACCATGTTACCCAACCTGGGATGCACGGCGGGGCAAAGCGGTGGCCTGCGGAGGGGTGCACAGCGGCTTGGGTGTGCAGGCACGGGATGGCGAGCGAACTCCACCGAATCTAGGAATGGGGACAGCGCAGGCCGCAGATCCGGTGGCGCGAGCTCTTCGTAGAGACCGGCGGCAGCAGTTGGGGCCTACTTGAGGCGGCCACGGCCCGTTCCTGTGGGGGGAGTACAGAGAGAGGGGGATGAAACGGGGAAAATAAAAGCGAAAGGAAAGAGGGCGCGAGGTGGGGCGGTGGTTCTCCGGCGAGGTTGCTGCCGGCGCCGGGCATGGATGCAGAATGAACGCCGCGGTGGGCGCAGCCGGCAGAGGCGGCGCGTCCCGAGGAGGAGCTCGTCGGGGTTGGGGGATGGATGTTTCTTTATATTATTGGGTTGTCGATAGCGTGTGGAACCACAACGCTGGAGCGCCAGCGAGGCATCTGGTTTCTTCTGGCTATCAACCCACGTGTTAGCGCTGGCGTGCACGTATGTTGAGCGGACAGATGAATATCTCTGAGTTCATTATACGCAGATACACACAAGGTATTAGGTACAGATATATTTGTTTATTTTGTGCTAAAAAGGTATAGTATATTTTATTTCTTGGATACAATATCCATATATGTACGTGGATTCAAGTTCTATACTTGCATCCTACAGAATTAGTGGTTCATATTTTTTCGTGAAATCTGCTTATATAATTTTACAAAGTGTCTGCATACTTTAAAAAATGGTTCTGTAATTTAAAATGTGTTTGTGCTTTTTGAAAATATACAAGATTTTTCAAAAAGTGCCTTTGCGTTTTAAAATGTTTGTATTAGTTTTTAACAAAGAGTTTATGTATTGAAATATTGTTCACATTTTCTTTAAAAAATCACCCTTTTAAAAAACATTCATGTAATTCTAAAAGTGTTTGCATGTTAAAAAGTTTTGTAATTTTAGAAAGGTTATGTCATTTAAGAAAGTGTCTGTGTGTTTTAAAAAGAAAATGTTAATGCATTTTGGAAAAAAAATACAATTAAAAGCAAGTTGGATTATGAGGGACGATGTATGAAGTAGGTGCAGAGTGTAGCTCGTGTTGGGTGGCCCTTAGGTCCAGCTCGACTAGATTAGTTTTATAAAAGTTATAAATACCCCCTTTGTGTTGGCGCGGTACAATGATAAGTATGTTGTGTGGTGGCCAAGATCAAGGGGATTTTTTTTTTCCTTACCCATATGTGGGTCCTAAATACCTGATTGATTTTCCTTTACGAACTGCTAATTGGAGCAGTCGAATAACCTGGGTTAATTTGTTTCTCGATCAATCCTATGTAAGGTCAATGTGCAGTGCATTTTCACGTGTTTTCTCTTGACATCGAATCTGATATGCATATTGCACTCGGTGAGAAATTTTTCAATAACTCACACCAATATACTAATCTAGATATCGTCAACAATCTAGACATTATCTTTTATCCAATTGTTTCGTTGACCATACATCAATTTTGTGCCATATGTGGACGTGAACCAGATGTTGCCAACTCTGACATCACCCTTGATGAGGTCATCAGAATAACATTCCAAAGGTAATGTTTAGTGTCATTTTATTGTATCATTTTGTTAGCATAATCCTTACAAGTTTAGAGCAGCAAGCCTCCGAAGCTTCTTCTTTCATCTTTTTTCTTTCTCACCCATCGTTTCATACTAATCATATTATACCGTTATATTTTTTTTCTATACTCCCATTGCAACGCACGGGCATTTGTACTAGTTACTACTAACTACTGTAGCTACTACTATGGTTAGCTTTACAAATATTACATCGGGTAACCCCCTCGGCAGCCCCTAAACTCCGGTTAAACAACTACTAACAGGCCAAAAATAAATATGAGTAGAATGTACACTTGACAAACTTCATATTACTCCACTGGACCAAATTCATTTGATGCATGGTTTAAATCCTAAAAAATCACAAAATGCTTTGTTGGAACAAAAGTAACCCCTAGCTATGTGTGTTGCGTGTGTGTACCCACGGCTGACTATGCCACCGGCCGGCCCATGGTTTAATTAGGCTAGGATTAATTAGGGCTAGTTTAGGTAGGATGTAATTTAGTGCTAATTAGTCTATATAAACAATGCCATGTGGCCCCCTAGTTTAAATTAATTTAGCCTAAGTAATCTACACCTATGTCCATGACATGTAGGCCACCACCTCTCCTTTTGACTAGTCACATTGACTTGGTCAATTCGGATTTAAATTAAACGCAAAATTCTAGAATATTGATAAAACTTTGGAAAATTATAAAAAAATTAACCGTAACTCCGATGAAAAAACTTTGTACATGAAAGTTGCTCAGAACGACGAGACGAATCAAGATACGCGGCCCGTTCGTCCGCCACGCATCCCTAGCATAGGGAACCTGCAACATTTCACCTCCGGTTCATCTGTCCGGAATCGTGAAACACCGGGAATATTTTCTCGGATACTTCCCCTCTTCGCCGGTATCGCCTATCCCTATGTTAGGTCACCCCTAGCACAACGTATTGCCGCGTCTTGCTTTGTGTTACATTTGATTGCTCTGTTATTTATTGTGTTCCCCCTTCGTTACTCCTTTCCGGTAGACTTTGAGACCGCTGCCGATGTTCGTGTGTTCGACTACATCGAAGATGACCCCTCCTTCTTGCCAGAGCAACCAGGCAAGCCCCCCCTTGATCACCACATATCGCCTACTCTCCTCCATACTGCTTGCATTAGAGTAGTGTAGCATGTTACTGCTTTCCGTTAATCCTATACCGCTGCATAGCATGTCCTTGCTACTACTGTTGTTACCTTTACCTGCTATCCTACTGCTTAGTATAGGATGCTAGTGTTTCATCAGTGGCCCTACACTCTTGTCCGTCTGCCATGCTATACTACTGGGCCGTGATCACTTTGGGAGGTGATCACGGGCATATGCTATATACTTTACACTGTTACATTACTGGTGATACTGTTTGGAGATGGGGGCTGAAGGGGCAGGTGGCTCCATCCAGGTAGTGGTGGCCTGAGTTCCCGGCGGCCCCCGACTGTTACTTTGTGGCAAAGCGACAGGGCAGGTTGTGACCACCTAGGAGAGAGGTGGGCCTGGCCCTGGTCGGTGTTCGCGGATACTTAACACGTTTAACGAGATCCTGGTATTTGATCTGAGTCTGGCTACTGGCCTATACGCACTAACCATCTACGCGGGGAAAGTTATGGGCACTCGACGTCGTGGTATCAGCCGAAGCCTTCGTGACGTCAGCGACTGAGTGGCGCGCGCCGGATTGGACCATAAGCCTGCTCTTGTATTAAGGGGGCTAGTTCTGCTTCCGGCCGCGTTCGCAACGTGCAGGTGTGCAAAGGGCGATGGGCCCAGACCCCTGCGCCATAGGATTTAGACCGGCGTGCTGACCTCTCTGTTGTGCCTAGGTAGGGCTGTGACGTGTTGATCTTCTGAGGCTGGGCATGACCCAGGAAAGTGTGTCCGGCCAAATAGGATCGAGCGTGTTGGGTTATGTGGTGCACCCCTGCAAGGAAGTTTATCTATTCAAATAGCCGTGATCTTCGGTAACAGGACGACTTGGAGTTGTACCTTGACCTTATGACAACTAGAACCGGATACTTAATAAAACACACCCTTCCAAGTGCCAGATACAACCGGTGATCGCTCTCTCACAGGGCGACGAGGGGAGGATCATCGGTTAGGATTATGCTACGTGATGATACTTGGAGGACTTCAGTCTACTCTCTTCTACATGTTGTAAGACGGAGGCTGCCAGAAGCGTAGTCTTCGAAAGGACTAGCTATCCCCCTCTTATTCTGGCATTCTGTAGTTCAGTCCACATATGATAGCCTTATTCCAGTTGATACCAATGCATACATATGTAGTGTAGCTCCTTGCTTGCGAGTACTTTGGATGAGTACTCACGGTTGCTTTCTCCCTCTTTTCCCCCTATCCCTTCTACCTGGTTGTCGCAACCAGATGTTGGAGCCCAGGAGCCAGACGCCACCTTCGACAACGACTCCTACTACACCAGAGGTGCCTACTACTACGTGCTGCCCGCTGACGACGACCAAGAATAGTTTAGGAGGATCCCAAGAAGGAGGCATGCGCCTCTTTCGATCTGTATCCCAGTTTGTGTTAGCCTTCTTAAGGCAAACTTGTTTAACTTATGTCTGTACTCAGATATTGTTGCTTCCGCTGACTCATCTTTGATCGAGTTCTTGTATTCGAGCCTTCGAGGCCCCTGGCTTGTAATATAAAGCTTGTATTATTTTAATTTGTGTCTAGAGTTGTGTTGTGATATCTTCCAGTGAGTCCTTGATCTTGATCGTACACATTTGCGTGTATGATTAGTGTACGGTCAAATCGGGGGCGTCACAGGACTCCGTTTGATATGGATTTACTACGAAACAAAAAACATGCAACAAATAGGAACTGGCACTAGATCAATATGGTAGTCCCAAAAATAGTATAAAACATTGTCATAAGTATATGAAAGTTGTAGAATATTGGCATGGAACAATCAAAAATTATAGATACGATGGAGACATATCAGCATCCCCAAGCTTAATTCCTGCTCATCCTCGAGTAGGTAAATGATAAAAAGATAATTTTTGATGTGGAATGCTACCTAGCATAATCTTGATCATCTAATCTAATCATGGCATGAATATTAAGACACGAGTGATTCAAAGCAATAGTCTATCATTTGACATTAAGACAGTAATACTTCAAGCATACTAATAAAGCAATCATGTCTTTTCAAAATAACATGGCCAAAGAAAGTTATCCCTACAAAATCATATGGTCTGCCTATGCTCCATCTTCACCAACAAAGCATTCAAATCATGCACAACCCCGATGACAAGCCAAGCAATTGTTTCATACTTTTGACGTTCTCAAACTTTTTCAACTTTCACGCAATACATGAGCATGAGCCATGGATATAGCACTATAGGTGGAATAGAATATGATGATGGAGGTTGTGTGGAGAAGACAAAAAAGGGAGAAAGTCTCACATCGACGCGGCTAATCAACGGGCTATGGACATGCCCATCAATTGGCGTCAATGCGAGGAGTAGGGATTGCCATGCAACGGATGCACTAAGAGCTATAAGTGTATGCAAGTTCAAACTGAAACTAAGTGGGTGTGCATCCAACTTGCTTGCTCATGAAGACCTAGGGCATTTGAGGAAGCCCATCGTTGGAATATACAAGCCAAGTTCTATAATGGAAATTCCCACTAGTATATGAAAGTGATAACTCTAGAGACTCTCTATATGAAGAACATGGTGCTACTCTGAAGCACAAGTGTGGTAAAAGGATAGAAACGTTGCCCCTTCTCTCTTTTCTCTCATTTTTTCTTTTCTTTTTTTTCTTTTTTTTCTTTTTTTCTTTTTTTGTAGGCTTCTTTGGCCTCTCTTTTTTGGGCCTTCTTTGGACACTTTTATTTTAATAACCTCACATGGGACAATGTTCTAATAATGATGATCATCACATTTTTATTTACTTACAACTCGATATCTAGAACAAAGATATGACTCTATATGAATGCCTCTGGCGGTGTACCGAGATGTGCAATGATCTAGCATAGTAATGACATCAAAAAACGGACAAGCCATGAAAACATCATGCTAGCTATCTTACGATGATGCAAAGCAATATGACAGTAAATGCTCAAGTCATGTATATGATGATGATGGAAGTTGCATGGCAATATATCTCGGAATGGCTATGGAAATGCCATGATAGGTAGGTATGGTGGCTGTTTTGAGAAAGGTATATGGTGGGTTTATGTTACCGGCAAAAGTTGCGCGATACTAGAGAGGCTAGCAATGGTGGAAGGGCGAGAGTGTGTGTAATCCATGGACTCAACATTAGTCATAAAGAACCCACATACTTATTGCAAAAATCTATTAGTCATCGAAACAAAGTACTACGCGCATGCTCCTAGGGGGGTAGCTTGGTAGGAAAAGACCATCGCTCGTCCCCGACCACCACTCATAAGGAAGACAATCAATAAATAAATCATGCTCCGACTTCGTTACATAACGGTTCACCATACGTGCATGCTACGGGAATCACAAACCTCAACACAAGTATTTCTACTAATCGACAACTACCCACTAGCATGACTCTAATATGAGCATCTTTATATCGCAAAACTGTTGCAAGGAATTAAACATATCATATTCAGTGATCTACAAGTCTTATGTAGGATTTTATGACTAACCATGTGAATGACCAGTTCCTGTCATCTCTCTAAATAGATATAAGTGAAGCAAGAGACTTTAGTTCTTTCTACAAAATATATGCCCACTCTCTAACAAATATAAGTGAAGCAAAAGAGCATTCTATAAATGGCGGTTGTCTAAGTGAATAGAAACAGGCAATCCAAACTTCAAATGACATAAGTGAAGTACATGAAGCATTCTATAAAGCCATACTCAAAAAATATAAGTGAAGTGCAGTGAGCATTCTATAAATCAACCAAGGACTATCTCATACCAGCATGGTGCATAAAAGAAAAGTGAAAAATAAATGCAAAATACGCTCCAAGATTTACGCATATCATGTGACAAATAAAGATATAGCTCCAAGTGAAATTGCCGATGATCGTTAGAAGAAAGAGGGGATGCCTTCCGAGGCATCCCCAAGCTTGGTTGCTTGGGAGTACTTGAATATTTCCTTGGGGTGCCTCAGGCATCCCCAAGCTTAGTCTCTTGCCACTCCTTATTCCTTCATCCATCGTGATCTCTCCCAAAACTTGAAAACTTCAATCACACAAAACTTAGCAGAAAGTTTGGTAAGATCCGTTAGTATAATAAAGCAAATCACTAATCTAAATACTGTTACAAACCAATTCATATTTTGTTTCTGCATTGTAGCTACTGTAATATAACTTTTCCATGGCTTAATCCACTGATAGAAATCGATAGTTTCATCAAAACAAGCAAACTATGCATCAAAAACAGAATCTGTCTTAAATAGGACAGTATGTAATAATCTGAACATTCACCATACCTATGTTACTCAAAAAATCCTTAAATAATTAGGAAAAATAGAAAATTTGTACAGAAAGACATTGCAAAAAGTTTCAGAACCGTTTGACGTTCCAGTAAAAAATGTAAAATCGCGCACTACAGCCAAAGTTTCTGTTTTGGACCCCACAAACCAACAAGCAATGTAAACATCCTAAAGGCAAATCTTGGCACATTATTTTATAATACAATGGAACTGTACAAGGGGATAATTATTTTTGTTGAAAAGTTTCTGTAATCAAGATTCACTAAGTTTCCATGAGCATGAACAAAGTTCAAGGAGCTCCCCCACTTCAACAATGCTTGTCTCTCTCACTTTCACTTTCCTTTTTGAAAAGTTTTGGATTCCCCACTTTATTTTTTTATTTTTAAACTATATAAAAGCACTCAACAGAAATAAATGACTCTCTAAAACTTCCGGGTTGTCTCCCTGGTAGCGCTTTCTTTAAAGCCATTAAGCTAGGCATATAGTGCTCAAGTAATGAATCCACCCGGATTCCAAGGTATATCAAAGCCAATTTTAATTAACAATGATTTGTGATTTAGTAGTGAGCACAAAGTAACATATATCATGCAAAAACGAAGTCTAACTCTCTTCCTATGCATCGCCATGTCATAAAAGAACAATTCATGCACACATAGTAAAGGCCAATGCATAGTATAAACAGTTTCTTGCAATTTTATCATATTGGAAACATGGAGAGGCAGAGATGTAGTTCCTCTCTCATAATAATTGCAAGTAGGAGCAGCAAGCACATGCATATTATATTCATCAAAATTATCATGTGCAACGATAAAATGCAACCCGTCAATATAATCCTTAATAAGAGCAAACTTCTCCGATATAGTGTAGTCGGGAGAATTCAAATAGCTAATAGGACTATCATGCGTGGGTGTGATACGTCTCCAATGTATCTATAATTTTTTATTGTTCCATGCTATTATATTATCTATTTTGGATGTTTATGGGCTTTATTATACACTTCTATATTATTTTTGGGACTAACCTATTAACCGGAGGCCCAGCCCAAATTGTTGTTTTCTTGCCTATTTCAGTGTTTCGAAGAAAATGAATATCAAACGGAGTCCAAAAGGAATGAAACCTTCGGGAAAGTTATTTTTGGAACGGAAGCAATCCAGGAGACTTGGAGTTTACGTCAGGGAAGCTTCGAGGTGGCCACGTGGCAGGGAGGCGCGCCCCCCACCCTCATGGGCCCCACGTGGCTCCCCTGACCGGCTTCTTTCGCCTATATATATATACCAATATACCCTAGAAACATCGAGGAGCAGAATAGATCGGGAGTTCCACCGCCAGAAGCCTCCGTAGCCACCAAAAACCAATCTAGACCCGTTCTGGCACCCTGCTGAAGGGGGGAATCCCTATCCGGTGGCCATCTTCATCATCCCGACGCTCTCCATGATGAGGAGGGAGTAGTCCACCCTCGGGGCTGAGGGTATGTACCAGTAGCTATGTGTTTGATCTCTCTCTCTCTTTCGTGTTCTTGAGGGGGTATGATCTTGATGTATCGCGAGCTTTGCTATTATGTTTGGATCTTATCATGTTTCTCCCCCTCTACTCTCTTGTGATGAATTGATTTTTCCCTTTGAAGTTATATTATCAGATTGAGTCTTTAAGGATTTGAGAACACTTGATGTATGTCTTGCATGTGCTTATCTGTGGTGACAATGGGATATCACGTGATCCACTTGATGTATGTTTTGGTGATCAACTTGCGAGTTCCGTGACCTCGTGAACTTATGCATAGGGGTTGGCGCACATTTTCGTCTTGACTCTCCGGTTGAAACTTTGGGGCACTCTCTGAAGTTCTTTGTGTTGGTTGAATAGATGAATCTGAGATTGTGTGATGCATATCGTATAATCATACCCACGGATACTTGAGGTGACATTGGAGTATCTAGGTGACATTAGGGTTTTGGTTGATTTGTGTCTTAAGGTGTTATTCTAGGACGAACTCTATGATAGATTGAACAGAAAGAATAGCTTCGTGTTATTTTACTACGGACTCTTGAATAGATGGATCAGAAAGGATAACTTTGAGATGGTTTCGTACCCTACCATAATCTCTTCATTTGTTCTCCGCTATTAGTGACAGAGTGACTCTTTGTTGCATGTTGAGGGATAGTTATATGATCCAATTATGTTATTATTGTTGAGAGGACTTGCACTAGTGAAAGTATGAACCCTAGGCCTTGTTTCCTAGCATTGCAATACCGTTTTCGCTCACTTTTACCACTTGCTACCTTGCTGTTTTTATAATTTCAGATTACAAAAACCTATATCTACCATCCATATTGCACTTGTATCACTATCTCTTCGTCGAACTAGTGCACCTATACAATTTACCATTGTATTGGGTGTGCTGGGGACACAAGAGACTCTTTGTTATTTGGTTGCAGGGTTGTTTGAGAGAGACCATCTTCATCCTACGCTTCCTACCACTACAAAAAAAGACACATCCGTGACATTTTGGGCCGAACGAATTTTTTTCTGTCATACATATGACACTTCTATGACGATAATTGTGACAAAACCCGGTATCATCATAGATGTGGTGGGCTCCTACTTCTATGACAAAAAATCATGACAGAAAATGGGCTTTTCGTCCTGGGCGGGCCGGAGACGCAGCTGCATGACATTCTTTGGGCCATCCATGACGGAAAAAACCGTGGTAGAAGCGAGGGGGAGGAAAATTTCGGGGACTTCCCGGTTACGGTGGGAGGTCGGGGGCCGAAAGATGCGTGCTTCTCTCGTACACGTACGCGTGTGTGTGCGAGGCGTTGTCTCTAACTGAACCCGAGCGAGGTGTTGGGCTCTAACTGAACCCGCGTGATTGCACTGCAGGCTAGGCGTTACTGAACCCGAGCGATCGATCGATGGCTGTTAACTGAACCCGATCGAGCGATTCCTTCGCTACTGCTGCTAACTGAAGTCGATCGATGCTACCTCTGGAGGAACAGTGAGCGTTGCGGGGGGGGGGGTGGATGAACAGTTCCCGGTGGGGGTGGATGAACAGGACCCCGTGGTGTTGCCTTTGGATGAACAGGACCCCGATCGATCAAGCCGGTTGGGGCTGGATGAACAGGACCCCGTGGAGGGCTGGATGAACAGGACCACCCAGTGGAGGGCGGGATGAACAGTAGATGGTGGAGTGCATGATGAACAGTAGCCCGTGGAGGGGTGGTTGAACAGGAGCCCGTGGAGAGGGCTGGTTGAACAGTAGCCGCTGGAGTAGCGCGCGGTGGAGGCTGGATGAACAGGAGCCCGTGGATGAATAGTCGCAGGTGGAGGCTGGAGGAGGTCGACGATGGATGAGTAGTAGCTCGTGGAGGCTGGAGGGGGTCGACGGTAGAGATGAATAGTATCCCGTGGAGTCCCGTTTTGCGGTACGCCACACCCCTCCCGATGAGCAGGACCCCCGTTTCAACCGTAGCGCTCCAACACAAGTCCGTTTCGTCCGTTTTGCGGTACGCCACACCCCTCCTGATCAACAGGACCCCCGTTTCGACCGTAGGAGGTCCGTTTCCTCCGTTTTGCGGTATCCCAGACCCCTCCTGGTCAACAGGATCCCGTTTCAAACGTGGTCGGTCGAACACAAGGTCGTTTCCTCCGTTCTGCGGTACGCCAGGCCTTGTTTCCATCGCCTGTTCCGTCCAAGCCCTCCTGATGAACACGACGCATTCTGTTGCCTCCCCATGAACACGACGCATTCCGTTGCCTCCCCATGAACACGACGCATTCCGTTGCCTCCCCATGAACATGACGACAACGTTGTTTCTCCGTTCACACCCAGCCATGTACACGAGCCCTGGCCGTATGTATGCGCGAGTAGGTGTTCGAGACCCCGCCCGTATGTACTAATATGTGGCCGTATTTTCTTTCTTGCACCATGGCCGCCTCTACTACGACACGTGCACGCCTCTACATCCACCAGTATATATGTACGTACACGTTCGCGACCAGAATGACAACACTGCGTACGCTTCGACCAGGTGGGTCCTGACTGTCAGGCACGTCCTTGCATGCGAAGATGTAGCTGGTGGGTCCCAGCAGTCAGGGGCAAACTTTTTTTCGCGAAATACGGTGGCTCGTTCGGTGGGTCCCCGCTGTCAGGTGGAGGAATAATTATTTTGCACGTAATAAGAAGGCACTTCCTTGCTGCGGCCGTGGACCCAACTGTCAGCCTCTCCACGTACAGTCCATGTCCGATGGAAGCCGTTCCTTGACCATGTTGACCACGCCGTGCCGAGAGCACCAGGGCGGTGGACGACGGTGAGGCCTAGGAAGGGGACGACGCGGAGCCGGGGAAGACGTGGCAGTGGATGCCCATGCGTAGAGGAGTACGAGGGTTCACTAGTTCGCTGCGGTGTGAGGCTGTCGTCGCCGCAGAATAACAGGGGGTGTGGGTGAGTAGAGGGATGGCCTGGCTAGCGGTGGGAGTAGTAGGGGGCGGTGAGGCCTCCGCCGCATCGCAGCCGGCCACGGGAGGCAGGAGCACGAGACACGACCGGCACTAGTTTGGGCGGCTGGAGCAAGAAGACCAGAGGTTGAAGAAGCACTACGGTCGTTGGATGGACATCGTACGGTCACTGGAGCTAGAATCGTGCATATTGACTAAGTTGACAAAGCCCTCCGTCCCCGTCAACTTAGTAGGCCCACAAGTTAGCCTGCCACTATACTGGGTCCCAGCTAACAGGGGGAGCATTCATTTTTTTGTGCATAATAAGGAGGCACTTCCTTGCGTGCGAGGATATAGCTGGTGGGTCCGAGCTGTCAGCGGCGGTAACATTTTTTTTGCGACATACAGAGGCCCTTTCGGTGGGTCCCTGATGTCAGGTGGAGGAATCATTATTTTGCGTGTAATAAGGAGGCATTTCCTTGCGTGCGGCCATGGACCCAGCTGTCGGCCTCTCCACATAAAGTCCACTTCAGATGCATGTCGGTCGTTGACCACGTTGACCAGGCCGCACCGAGAGCACCAGGGCAGTGGACAACGGCGAGGCCTAGGAAGGGAACGACACGGAGGCAGGGAAGACTCGGCAGTTGTTTCCCACGCGGAGGGGAGTACGCCTATATGAGGGTTTACTGATTCGTCTACCATCGCCGGAGAATAACAGCAGGTGTGGGTGAGTAGAGGGATGGCTAGGCCAGTGATGGGAGTACGGTGGGGCGGTGAGGCCTGCACGGCAGCAGAGCCAGCCGCGGGGAGGAGGGAGTAGGCAGTCCCGTCGGCGCCTGTTTGAGCGGCTGGAGCAGGAAGAGCAGAGATTGAAGAAGCACGATGGCCGTTGGATGGCCATCCAACAGTCACTCCTTGTGCGTCAACCTTTTTTAGGAAAGCCTCAAATCTGTGGAAAACAGCATACATCCGGTCTGCCATTATTTCGAATAATTTACAGCCCATTTGCTAATTATTAAGGGTTTTTTGGAGCCCATATTCTTTCTGTTAGCATTACAGCCCATATTGTGGCCACGGTTAAAAAATTATACGAAATTTTGCATATTTCGGTGCGGTCCGAACTGTTTTTAATCCCGAAATTTCGACTCACATTCAAACTGATTTTAAAAATAAATATGTATCAATATAAAATCCAACAAATTCTCCACGCATAAAAAATAATGTAATTTCAAATCTTGAAATGAAAAAAAGACATTTGAAACTAATTGCTGGTTTGATGTGTTTTAAAAATGTACAACCCATTTCTCATTACTGATGGGCCATTTTCTCGGCCAGCTGAATGAAAGCTCTCCTCGTCTTGAAAGATTTGCAGCCCAATAGGTCTGACAAAGCGACTTACTTGGCAAATCACAAAAAAACTGGGTTGTGGCCGTGGACCCAGCTGTCAGCCTCTCCATGTATAGTACTCTTCCGATGGAATGTCGTTGACCATGTTGACCACGCTGCACCGAGAGCACCAAGGCAGTGGACGACGGCGAGGCCTAGGAAGGGGACGATGCGGAGCCGGGGAAGACGCGGCAGTGGATGCCCATACGGAGAGGAGTACGAGGGTTCACTGGTTCGACTGCGGTGTGAGGCTGCCGTCGCCGCAGGGCCTGGCTAGCGGTGGGAGTAGTTGGGGGTGATGAGGCCTCATCGGCAGCACAGCCGGCCACTGGAGGCAGGAGCAAGCGGTCTCCCCGACGCTGGTTTGGGCGGCTGGTGCAAGAAGAGCAGCGATTGAAAAAGCAGCAGGACCGTTCGATTCGAATCCAACGGTTACTGCTGCTAGAATCGTTTGTTGACTAAGTTGACAAGCCCTGCGTACGCGTCAACTTAGTAGGCCCACAGGTCAGCCTCCCAACCGGTGCGCCCCAGATATCAGTGGGAGGAATCATTTTTTTCGCGAAATAAGGAGGTAGTTGATTGCGTGCAGCCAAGCCAGCGGAGGGAGTAGGGTGGGCTCGGGAAGCCTGCGTGGCATCACAGTGGGCCACAAGAGGAGGGAGCAGGCAGTCCCGCCGGCGCTAGTTTAGGCGGCTGGAGTAGGAAGATCAGAGATTGAAGAAGCACGTCGGCCGTTGGATGGACATCCAACACTAACTGCTGCTAGAATCGTGTGTTCATTGACAAAGCCTTGCGTAAACAAGTCAGCCTCGAAATCTATGGCATGTACAACCCATTTTCTATTATTTTTATAATTTTTACTCATTTTCTAATTCATATGGAATTTATTGCAGCCCATTTTCCATTTTTACAATTACTGGCCATTTTCTGGTCTGTACCAGGGTCAAAAAATTAACTAAATATGTGGGAAATTTTGAAATTTGCAAATTTTTGCTGGGGAACGAAATATTCTTAATCCAAAATTAATAGCCATACTAAAACAAATTTAAAAATAAATTAGTACTATGTCATGTTAAATCCAATGAAATACATATAAGATATCGGTGAAGAACAAAAACAAAAAAAGAAAATTATATTCCATTTGCTATAAATTTTTTGGAATTTTCAACCCCTTTTGATATTACTTTTAACAGACATTGACCATACTCTTAAGCCAGGCCGGAATGCATCCCTCCTCGTCTTGAAAGATTTGCAGCCCAGTAATTCCGAGAAAAAAAATAGGCCTAGCTTGGGTATTCTTCAAAAAGAAATACTGAGCTACCTATTTTCCCAAAGAACTAGTGCATGAGCATTTAGCTTTATTTATTTATTTATTTACTTATTTATGTTTAGGGGACCATGAGCATGTACCTGGGCCGGATTCATGTGAGAGCCTCCCTTCCAGTTAATTATGGGCTTCTCTATTGGGCCTTCATCAGTGGGCTGCATGTTATCAACAAGTGGAAAATGTGTTCCGAGTTTCAAAAAAATGTGTTCCGTACGATAAATAGTATGCGCTACGTACGGTACGGGGCACTAAAGGATCGAACCGTGCAACGTTCCAAAACATTGTGTTTGTCGTTCTAACAACACATTTATTCAACCAACAGACGAAATATACTACTGATTGTATATTGAAAACAGCAGCAGCAGCAACCAGGGCTGGGGGTGCAACAGAAGTAGTAAGCAGGCCAGAAGAGTGAAGACGCAGCTCTCTCTTCCAAACCAAACATCAGCCATCATTACAAAAGGGCTACCAAAAAAGAACAAGTGTTGCATCAAACTAAATAAAGATCCTATTACACCAAGTGTACGCATCTAATTAACTGGCTCAGTTAGATGTTACTATTTTTTTTGAAACGGAGCCAAAAGAATTGCCTCGTCGATTAATTGAGAAGAAGAGAATTGCCCGGTTAATCTACGGAAAACTGGGCTAAAATCGAAAACGTTACTACTTATTAAGTTGCAGTGGAGTCGCAGATGGAGAGGAGTGGGAAACTTCACTGGTTCGGGTGCGCGGCAGCACAGCCGCGGTGCCGCCCACGGGAGACAGGAGCAAGAACAGAGGTTGAAGAAGGAGCACGGCTGTTGGATTAACATCCAACGGTCCAGCTGCTAGAATCATTTGTTGATTAAGTTGACAAAGCCGTGCGTACACGTCCGCTTAGTAGGCCCACAAGTTAGTCACCAAATCTAACGGGTCCCAGCTGTCAACAGGATGAATAATTTTTTTCGCAAAACAAGGAGGCACTTCCTTCCGTGTGAAGATACAGCTGGTGGGTCCTAGCTATCAGGTGGAGGAAACATTTTTTCAGCTTAATAAGGAGGAACTTTCCTTGCGTGTGACCATGGACCTCGTGGGTCCCAGCTGTCAGGCTCTCCATGTAAAGTCCTCTTCCGATGACTCTCGTTTGTTGACCCGCCGCACCGAACGCAGCGAGGCGGTGGACGACGGCGAGGCCCCGGACGGGAATGACTCAGAGATGGGAAAACGCGACAGTGGAGTCGCAGATTGAGAGGAGGAGAAGGGTTATAACTGGTTCTGTTGCGGCGTGGGGCTGTAGTCTATGGAGAATAACAGGGGGTGTCGAGGGGTGGAGGGATAGCTTGGCCGGCGGTGGGGTAGCACTTCGCTGCGATGCGTGCTAAGCAGAGCCGCTAGCCGCCGGAGGCCGGACCAGCGGTTCCGGTGACGCTGGAGGAAGAAGACGAGAGATTGAAGGTGCACGCCGGTCGTTGGATATAAATCCAATGGCTTTGGATGACACAATCATTTGTTGACCAAGTTGACAATGCCCTGCGTAGGCTTCGACCTATTGGCCCACATGTCAGTCTGCAAAAATGTGGCATATATTTAACCCATGTTTTCTAGAATGTATAGTCCATTTGCTGGGCTGGGTGAACAAATAATTTCGCGTCAATCAGGCCCATTTATATTTTCTAAGAAACCCCAGCCCATTTGCACTTCCTTGAAATACACGTATTAGGTGGGCTCGTTATGTATACTCCCTCCGTCCGGAAATATATGTCATCAAAATGGATAAAAGGGATGCATCTAGATGTATTTTAGTTTTAGATACATCCCTTTTTGTCCATTTTGATGACAAGTATTTTTGGATGGAGGGAGTACAATGTTATGTTAGAAGGAACAATTAATATCAAAGAATAAACCGGAGAGGCACATTTTTTATATATATAATTAAGAAATTAGCGAGTTATTGCTCAAAATAAAAATGAGCGCGTTATTATTAAATTGGTCCTTAAAATCTTCGCAAGCTTTTGTACGCAATCACCAGGATTTTCCTTGCCTGTGAGTCAAAAACAACCAGGATTTTCCTTGCCAACTTCCGTTAAACATTTACTTTTATAAGTTGGGAAACATAAATTGGTCCTTATATAAGTCTCTATAAAATATACGATAATAGAAATAATATAAATATATATAATGTGGTTAGAAGGGAAAACATAAATTGGACACAACATTACTTTTATAAGAGACCTGCGTTTTATACCCCACAGTAGGCATACTAACAAGTTCACACACAAATACAACAGAAAAGGTAAACATTCATATCAAACTCAGGTTCACAGGACACGTTCATATCCATAGCCAACATTCACACTCAACAACTCAAAAGATTCATATATACACAAGCTCAGCATATCTATGCATCCAAATGATTGACAAATCACACAACAATATTCATACATAATTTACAAAAATATTCAGATATACACATGTTCAGTATGTTTATGCATCCAAATGATTGAGATCACAGCCAATATGATCCATGGACGAACTTTAATTACCTAGGGTACAGACTGGTAAATGGTGTTCAATCGGAGGTACTTCTTGCTAAAATTAGTTCTTGTACGAGTAAACTTTCGAGTACATAAGAGGTAGCACAGACAATCTGAACTTTGCTTGTAGGTTTATCCTCAAATAGTGGCCTCATGCCGAGGGAGGTTTGAGCAACTTGGCCACTACTTTCATCCAACCAGTTTACTGGGTCATCTTGGTCCTGTATCTCGCCAAAATTCTACATTGAAGACGAGAAAGGGGGCGGTTGAGAAAATGAACCACCCAAATTTTTTGTGCAGTTCAACTGAAATGGAGCATCCTTGGCGTAGTTCCATTTAATGTATGATTGGCACAACATGATCCCTGTTTGCACAAGTAGGAACAAGGTGAAACCATCATTAGCTTAGTGAGAAAGGATAGGAAGACATTAGCATATTACTCAACCAGTAGCATCAAATTCATGATGGACAATACGCAAAACATTGCCTCATTGAACCAATGGCAATAAATTGACATGCAAAACAATAGCACTATTATGTCATGACACTAATATTATTCCCTCCCTGCTCCACCACATGATTCACCTCCATAGACAAACATACACACGTAAATGATTCAGCATAGGGTCCTACTAAAGATTTGTTTAACTCCAACAGGAAAATTAGGCAGTAATAAATTAGTGGTACTTAAGTACTCCTAATTAATTAAGTGAGACAGCAGAAGTGGAAGGGATCCCTGGAGGATCGTCTCACATGTAAGGAAGTCGTTGCCGGAGCCCTTGAATGGCCTCGACTGGGGCCTATGGCTTCAGCAAGATCGCCTTGGCACTGTTTATTCTTCTTCTTCCTCTTCATGCTCTGTTTCTCTTTCTCCTCACCATTTGGTGAAACCAAGTACATGATTGGCCTTCTAATTCAGAATTGGTTTTGTCAGTGAGGGAGTACAAGTGTACTAGTAAAAAATAGCATTATTTTCTCATGGCAATCAGAAAATAGAGATGAACACATGCATTAAATATCATTCTTACCTAAAGGAAGGTTATGGCGCCAATATGGATGATGAGGATTGGAACACAGATCTCCCTTTGTGCAGTTCCACCAAAATGAACCAACTATTCCATTCTGACATTCCAGTTAAACTGCACAAAAGTCAGTTCTTTTAAGAAGAGTTTTGTGCAGTGCACCAAAAGGTCACAACAGCAACCAGGTGAATTGGATATCCCTGTTTGCACAAAAAGGCATAGAGGAAACAGTCAGAGTCTCAAACAATTACAGGCAAAAACATTTGGCTAAACTTGTCATGGCTTATAACAGTGGGTGCACCAGCAGTCCAGCACCATGTACATAAACAGGGGCATAAAGTGGTGATTCATAGTTTGTTGCCCCGAGAAACAAACATCCAAGAAACATATCTTGGTTGGTCCCATTTTTGTTCACTCTAGCCACCTACTCCTATGTGTGGATACCAAATCTAGTCTTGGTCATACCACTGTGTACAACGTTACCCCTATATTTCCCTTTTCGACCAAGAGACCGGTTGGATGACTAGTCTGTACTACTTTCACCCCCTTTCCTTCCTGTTTCTACCAAGTCTGATGTACATACTAAATTCCCCCACTCCCACTTTATTTCTTGTTTGAACCAAGTACTCCCTCCGTCCGGAATTACTTGTCATCAAAATGGATGTGTCTAGAACTAAAATACATCTAGATACATCCATTTCAATGACAAATATTTTCGGACAGAGGGAGTACAAGATTCGACTCCATGAAGTAGCTTTACCTCTAACAATAGAAGAAAAAAAATATGTGACGTTGGACCATCCGATCGAGAGGGGCTGAGAGGTAGAAAATGATGCACATGCAGCGACGTAGCGAGCTGGGGAAGTAGAGCTAAGGCGGTTTCGAACGAAGATATACCTGAAGGTCGTCGGGATGTGGATAGATGAGCGGCGGGAGGCCGGATCCGCCCACAGGCAACGACGAAGGGATCGGAGGACCTCCTGCGCCGGTGCTTGGCCAGAGATAACGGTGCGGCCAGCAGTGGGTCTCCTCCCTTGCTGTCGACGATGGCCTAAACGCTGCCCCTCCCCCCCTTCACCGGTGGAGGGGATACATTTGGATCTATAACCAGCGGTGAGGATAGAAAGCCAGTGTTTTTTGAAGGGAGAAAGACAGTGTTACTACCCCTATCTTGTTTAAATCTGGAGAGGATGAGAGTGTGTGAATAGAGCAACCCTAGCAAGCAAGCGCGGAGGCTCTGGCCTATATATACGTAGTGAGCAACCCTAGCAAGCAACCCCTATCTTCGTCAACTCGTACAAGACCGAGAAATTTGATTACTACAACGCCCTCTCCCTCATGGACTGAGCTCCGGTGCCTTAACTGCACCTGCCTTTGGCTGCATGACAGGAGGGCCAACCACTTGTTGGGCCCACCTGTCATAGACGCAAAGGCAGGAGAAGTAAGTTGAAGCTTTCGCTATCCCTCCCGCACGAGGTGGACGGACATGCAGCAGTGGATTCAATACTGTAGAAGTAGGAGTAACATCATTATTGTTCGTCTTCTCAAAGAGGCGAACAGCCAAGTGCAACCCGAACGTGGCAGTTGCGAACGCTCGCGTGGTGCGGTTCCCTGGAGTACTAGCCAGGCTCTTGCATGAGACAAAATTGCTATTGTTTAACAATTAAACTCCATTGTCCATTGGTTGATACTCATTCTGCATAGGTCCACGCGCTTAGCAATGTTTCCTCCTGGGGTCACCAATGTTTATTTGCTAATTAATAGCATTGCATGCAATGAACTAGCCATTGTAACTCATTAAAAGCATGCACACCTCTCATCTCTTATTGGTTGATATGTCAAGAAACAAGAAACAAGGTAGAAGTTAATGCACCGCGCCTAAGTGTTTTGGGACTATTTGGTTTTCGTAAGATGACTTACACACCTAGATGGGGGGAGTAGTATAGCCATGTAAACCAGAAAAGAGTATTTGCCTTTCTAGAGATTTCAACAAGTGACTAGACTACACCGTGTGCAGTACTCCCTCCCTTCCGGTTTATAGGGCTCAAATCTCATGAACCAAGGCATTTTGCAATTGGAGGAATGTATCTCGTACTTTGCAAAACTACCCTAATTAAACTCATGCATTAATTACGTAGTTCTCCCGTTTTCCTCTCTGCCTTGGTTACGGTGCACAATATTGAGCACTCCTATATGACTAGCCGCTCTATCTACATGCGGGACATTTCAAAGCATCCGGGCTCGCGTGCCATCCACCAAATCACAGCGAGGTGCTACAGTCGAGACTCACCTGTAACCCCGGTGTGGCCGTCATGACCCATCATATCACAAAACCCACACCTTTACCATCAGTGGTAAGGTGGCCTCCAAGTTGGACTGGACGAAGCAACCATCATTTCACTGGAACGCTCGTTCAAGCCCTTTCTTCCCTTTCTTGAAGAAAACCTCACTCCAGGCTACTCACTTCTGCCATTTTTCTTCTGTACCGACAAAGGAAAGGTGGGCGAATCAGTTATGCTGCTATATTTTCATTCCAAGAATCTTCTTTTTGCGAAGCACCGACCGATTCTCACATCCTATTCTTTTCCCATTTTCATTGCGATTATGGTTTCCTTTCGATTGCTTTTTGTTTGTTAGTTCATTGATGGATCTTGGAGCACTAGGCAAAGAGTTGCCGGTGGACAACCCACTGGAGACAGCGATCTCCAGGAAGCGAGCACCGACCAACGAGTTGACCATGTTGGCGGGCCAACCCATGTAGACGAAGAACTCCAAGAAACAAGCATTGGCCAAAGAGTTGAGGACGTTGGCGGACGAACTCCTCAAAGGAAGTTGGAAGAACAGCAAGGGCCCCATCGTGCCTACCCCAGGAACTCTGATTGCCACCTATGTGAGGCTCAAGACCGAGTTTGAGGAGATAGTCGCCGTTGAGAAGCAGTATTCCCCTGGCAAGGTGATGCCCCCATCGAGGACGAGGAGATGGCCCCCGGAGGGTTGAGATCCCCCGGTGAACTGCACAAAGTAAAAAATAATGGCTTATTACCATAGTTGTGGTTTTTGATTATTTGCAATGTGCTTGCTAATATGTTAGGGTTGTGCAGGTGCCGGTGGACGTCCTTGATGATTCTGATGTCGTGGCCCGTCCTATTGGCATCGCCCCGGAGATCGATTCCGATGCCACTGTCCATCCTGTGGACACCGCCCCAGAGATCGATTCCGATGTCGCGGTCAGTCCTGCGGACATCGCCCCAGAAATCGATTCCCATGCCGTTGTCCGTGCTGTGGTCATTGCCCGAGAGATCGATGACAAGAAATAGTTGGTCGCGCTAATCCTTCAGGGTAGTTTGCATTGCCCTGTGTTTAATTACCAGAACGATGAGTGTTGTCAAACCATCATAGGGCTAGTGCACTGTCTTGTGTGGGCGGATCTTGCTTCTTTTGTTTGATAGTGAATCATGCGATGAATCATGTGGACCCTCTCTAAGTTATGGAAACAGATGTATCCTCACCAGCTTTTGATGTAATATATGGCATGATTAGATGTAAGTTTGAACTATTTATCATATCAGCAGGGCTTGTTTGATGATTCTTGGTGTTAGTAGGCTAGCTACTGTGCGAGCTATAGTACTTGCAAAACACTCACCGAAGAGAAACGTTGGGGCTGATGAGCTCGTGGTACACTTATACTTATCCCTATTGATCGACCAATAGCCCTAGCTCCTAAAATTGTAGGCTTAGCGATTGATGACCTAGGCGGGCTAGTTTGGCCTAGTGGGTTTTAGTGATATGACGTGCAACACAAAATCATAGCAGTGCAAAGACGTACTCCCTCCGTTCCAAAATAGATGACCTAGCTGGGCTAGTTTGGCCTAGTGGGTTTTAGTGATATGATGTGGTAAAGTGCCGTCCACACTTCGTGTGTGGTAGCAGTATTGCGGGTACAGTAAGTTTTCTTGAAGAAGCGGAATTCAACGAAGTCATGATGGTTCCTTCATCCGAACAACTTACAGTGGGAAAGGTTGGGCCTGCGATATGACCGGGGTAGACCAGGATAATTTTGTGCATGGCAGGTGGACCAGGATGGTCGACGTCCCACATGTCAGCGAATGAAAGTATTATTTCCGATATAGAGGACGAGCAACGAGTATTCATTTTTTATTTTTGATGAAAGCTATTGTCTCCACTCTTACGACGCAGGAGTGTGAAACACGGTAGCCCGGTGAACTTGGCATGTGCACCACTCCCTCCTTACTCATGTAATGCCCAGGTTACAACTTTTTCTCACTTTCTCTCTATCTATTTCCTCACAAATGTTTTTTACCTGTCTTTTTTAAGACACAATTGTTTTTTATGCCTTTTTTAGATTTTTTTATACCTAGGAGCATGTGTAGAGACGGGCTCTTGTAGAGCCCACTCCTTGACTTTGTCAATGCCTCTCTCTCCTCCACATAAGGAGTACTACTTGCTATGCATGCATGCGGCAGGCAGCTGGCGTCTTGAGGGGCCAGGGCGGTGAGAGCGGGCTCCGGAAGCAGTCCGGGCTCTAGCATAATTTTGGTTTTTACAGTATTTCTTTCTCCATTGACAGGTAGGCCCGCGTAGATAGATAAAGAACACGAGCTAATGAGGTGCATGCGGACTGCTTGACTGGTCAACCAGACAAATACAGAGCTATACGCTGAGCCAGTGACCGTATAATCACCATATCTCATATACAATGATCAAAGTGAGCTATCAAGACAAGTTTGATGACCACCAATGCATTTTACTCAGTAATAAATGACCAGGATTGAAGGGGAATCCAAAATTGCTTCGTCTTCTGTCCTTGAGCTCTTGACAAACCAATGCACTATACGGTTGTCCGGCCACTCCACCCCAGAGCTCTCACCAAGCATCGTTCATGCCACAGCGCCGCCTACTAACCGGTAAGGCAGCGATGGCATCCCGCCGCGCCGAGTTCCTCGCCGCCCACGGCCGCACACAAAATGGTAGGGAAGCGATGGCATCCCACCGTGTCGAGTTCATCGCCGCTCGCGGCCTCACAACTATGTGGGAGGAATTTGAAGATGCCAAAGCCGCACAGAGGGAGCGGAAAAGTCAGAAAGCACTCAAGAAAAGAGAGGACCGCCGCCGCAAGAAAGAAAAGGACGCACGCGCTGCTGCAGAGAGGTCAGTGGAGATCCAAGCACGGTGGGGTGTCGCCGACAAAGCCGGGAAGGAGAACGACGGCGTCTGGCCAGCATGTGAGAAGTAGTAGTACTAGTAGTTAGTGTGTGTGTGTGTGTCTGATTATGAGCATGTACCAGTACTACTAGTTACTACTGTAGTTTTTAGAGCAAATTACCAGTACATTAGCCTAGACTAAATGGAAAAATTCCTATCCTAAGCATCAAATGGCATCTCTTTCTCTATAGGAATTGAGATGCATGTCATCTCACTTCCTATGATTTTCATATTCCTATCCTATGAACGAAAGGAGGCCTTTGTTGGAGTAACTACTGTAGCTAGCAGTACTGCTGGTACAGTAGTTTTCTTCAAGAAGCGGAATTCAACGAAGTCATGATGGTTCTTCGTCCAAGCAACTTCAAAGTGGGAAGTGGGCCTGTGATTTGACGGCTCATTAGTCATTGTTACTGCGGCGCGACAACCTGGGTGACTCCCTTGGAGTTCTGCGTGCATGGCAAGTGGACCAGGATGGTCGACGTCCCACATGTTGGCGAACGGAAATATTCTTTCCGATATCGAGGAGCAAGGAAACCGCGTGGTATAGTATCACTGCTGATTGGTTCGCAAAAAAATAGTATCACTCCGATTTATAATTATTTTTTATTTCTGATGAATGCTAGCGTTTCAACTCTTACGACGAAGGGTGCCAAACACAGCACGTGCTGGATGTCCCACACGTCAGCGAAAGGAGTGGGACATGAACATCGTGGTAGAGCCCAGCGTAAAAAAACAGCGTGGTAGAGCGTCTCCACTTCTTCCACTTCTAGGTCGGAGACCACACGTAGTAGTACTTAGTGGTATGAACGATACAAAGTGCGACCTGGAGACAAAGACACGTCTAGTTGGAAGGTCTCGGGACATACACGTAAACAAATATAAAAGTTAATATGTGCCTCCAACTAATATAGTAGTAGTAGAGTACTTAGGCACGTACTCCATAACGTCACCGTGCATTGCACGTACAACATTTAGTGGTAGTACGTAGTAAGAGACAAATGCCGCCCAAGAGTTCCCTTCTCGACCTACTTTTGGGTGTTTGGTAGAGTGTATGGAGGGTGCATGAGTCCACACTAGTTTAGCACAAATACACTAGAAGCATGCATGAAGAGAGCATGCATGAAGAGGGGTGTTGAGTTGAGCATGCATGAAGAGGGAACAACTATGCTGAGACGAGAACGCAACCAAACACACCCTATATGCCATGCATGTTCATACCATTTGTGCCTTTCTACTTCACTTACTGCGCTACATTACTCAGGTTCGTACGTCCACTCCTGGGTACATGTTCGTCTCGTAGTTCCAGTCCCACGTGTTCTTCATATAGATGGAACGATCCTTGCATAACACGTGCACCTTGATGCTAGATGTCTCGCGTGTTGGCAAAAGGATGAACAAAGCTCACGTAAAAAATAGAGTGGAAGAACATAGATTCCGGACGACCGAGAAGGAGCAAGGAACCTCGTGGTGGAGCGTCTGCACTCATAATATTTAATATTATTCAGCGATATAAAATTAATCAATCATCTCCAAAGTGGACTAGAAGAGTACGAAACACGGCAGCCCAGTGTAGTATCATACTAGTACATGGCTAACCCACAATATCACCATATTTCTTGGCTTCCGTGCGACACCTATCTCTAGTAATCCAGCAGCCTGTATCGCTTCTCCCTCCTCGTCTCTATCAAAGTGCCGGCGGGCTGGCGTTTCTGCCGTCTATTGAGGTCGGTTAACTATCACATGTTAGCGACATGCCAAGAGCATTCTAAAAAAATTCCTTTCACATTCCGTTTTCAAAGAAAAAAATCCTTTCACATACGAATTTGCCTGTATGCTTTGAGCAACTTGCATATCCTATATTGCTCCTGTTTGATACTCTAACTTAGCTAGAGGTTAGACTAACTCGTGACTAACTCTAAACTAACTGTAGCCAAAGAGGTGTTTGGGTGACAGGGTTAGATTGACAATAAATGCACTTCAGGGAGAGAGAAAAGTGATTTTTCAGTGGTCCCAATGAGAACTATCTTCAGTTAGCACCTCTTGGGTGGGATAGTTTTTTTTTGGTGGGTTCGGTGCAACTTGCTCCAATTTAAACCCTCATGCTTGGATAGTTTAGGGCTATTTGAGCCCCAACTAGCTCCAGGGCGACGCTGACCGTTTCACGCGGGAAGCGCGCGCTGGCAAGGGAGTATAGGTTTTGAACCATTTCAGGTGTAGTACTGGTAGTTTGCAAAATTACTCAATTATTGCACTCAGTTTCCTAAGAAATTGTGGTAAAAACATTACTCCACAGCCCGCTTCCCTTCTCCTTCCTCTTCCACCGCCCGCGCACGTCCGCGGGAAGCGACCGGTCAACCCTTATATAGGAGTGCTAGCACAAAAAAAATGCATGCATGACCACTAAAATTTCCATATTAAAGCGCCGCTCCGGCGGGAGTATGGCGTATGTTGTTACCTTCGGCCGGCCCATGGCTACCGGGCGACGGCGACCAGAGAAGAGGCGGTGAGAGGGGAATGAATGCAGCTACTGTTTGGGTTCGTCTTCCGGCTTAAATAAATGTGCAGCGTCACGTGTACCCGCGGGTGCACAAATTGTAACATATGTGTCTGCTTAAGTGGGCATCACGTAACTGGTGTGTCTGTGAGAGAGATTCTGAGAGACAGAGTGTGTGTGTGCGACTCTACTCTTCAGACATGTACTCAACCTTTTGCATCGGGATATAAGTATAATGGTATTTACTTTAGCTACTGATTTACGTGGCCATGTTAACGTGGTTGTGTCAAAAAATGTCACTTCCTGCTCGTGATTTGCGTTATATAATTACAACAAGATTCTCGTGCATTGCACGGAACATCAATATGCATTTTTTAGAGAACACCTGTTGTGATTGACCCATGCAGGAGTAATCCCATGTGTAAAAACTAATGATATCTCAAGAATTTTATCAGAAAACTGGTATCTCGAGAATGTCATCGAAAAAATAAAGATGAGAGATAAGGCGAGGAGGAGTGGAGCATGGTGGTGACTGGTGGTCGGAATGGGCGGAGGCATGGGGATGGATGGCGCCGGCAGGCAGCAGCGGCCACCATGCATGCTAGATTGTTCCAGAGACTTATTCCTTTTTTAATTGCTGAGCAATGAGGTTGCGGGAGATAATGATGTGGAGAGAGGTGCGGGTATCTTTTTGTAAAATTATCATAGTTTTCTTTCTATCCTCAGATATAGATCATACGGTCTGTATTACAAGATGGCAGGCACACCATCACCACCAACTCGTTTTTTTATAAGGGTACAGATGATAAGTTTGCTGACTACTAAAGTAAAGTGGAATTTTTCCATGTTATGCAAGTAAATAAAGGTGATTATTTATCATACGGGTAAGGTTGGATGAAGGGTGGTAGGAACAAATGCTCCGCCTAGAGCATGTGTGTGTGAGATGGAGTCTTAGTGTGTGTGGGGTGTGTGTGTGAGAGAGAGAGAGAGAGGAGAGAGAGAGATGGAGTCTTAGTTTGTGTGTGTGAGAGAGAGAGGGAGAGAGAGGGAGTCTTAGTGTGTGTTGGGGGGGGGGCGTGCGTGCTTGCATGCGTGTGTGTTTGTGTGTGCGAAAGAGAGATGGAGTCTTAGTGTGTGTGTGTGTTGGGGGTGCGTGTGTGTGTGTGTGTCGCGGGGTCCTCTGTGGTGGATTTAATTTAAGTGTGAATGGCTTTCATCAAAGAGAGGTGATGTGTATGGCAGAGGCCACCAACGATGGGGTGCGAGAGAGAAAATGCCCATAGAGAGGGAAGAGAAGGTGTGTGCGCGTGAGAGGAGTCGCCTTCGAGAGAACGTGTTTGTTCGAGAGACACCGAGGAAGACTACTATATATCGATGGTGCATGTAGGCGGGAATTAAACTAAGGGATGGTCTTATTGGTTTCGGGGATATAGGGGAAGAGTGAGAGGCGGGGGGGGGGTAGCTAGAAGGAGATTGTTAAGTGTGAGTGTGTGTTTTACCCATCCAGGCAGAAGTTATGTGCACAAAAGAGGAGAACGATTTGATGTGGCGTTAGGATTGAGGGTAATTAACTATGTATGGAGACATAGAGACCTTGAAAGTGCATGTGTCAGAGGTATACATGTATACGTGGGATGTGTGTGTGTGCGCGCGTGCATGATCGAGATAAAAGAAAGAAGACATAAGTCATAAGATCAACGACATGGGAGAGACGGATCGGTATGACAATATGCATGCATGTGAGAATGCATGGAAGAAGTCCCGACAATTGAGCATGTGTTTTTGTCTTTAAGAGATAGTGGCGTGGGCTGGAGCATGCATCTATGGCGAGCAGAGGGAGTGAGGCGCAACGATTGTGCAAAAGAGACCAACCTATAAATGCATATGTATGGAGAGACATATATAGTGTGGGTGATAGGAAGCAAGACTCCGTGCGAGAAAGAAATGTTGACGGAGAAACTACAGATAGATACAGAGATGGAGATGCTAGCTAGAGGGACATCCGCTAGTTTGGGTGTTGGAGATGACCGTCGGTTGGTTCAAAGGGTGAAGTTATATATGTGTGTGAGAGGGCACTTGACTGCATGTAGAGAGAAACATATGTAGTGTGCGTGATAGGAATCAAGAGTGAGGGCGAGAAAGAAGGTTGATGGAGAAACAGATAAATAGAAAGATAAAGATGCTAGCTAGTGTGCGTTAGAGATAGGAGTCGAGTGGATCAGAAGGCTGGGTTATGTGTGTGGGTGTGAGAGAGATAGAGAGAGGGTTCGTGTGAGTCACATATAAACAGATATCAGAGAGAAATGAGATCCAGAGAGACGGAGTTTTGTGTCTGCGAGAGAGAAAGATATTTCACAACGAGAGTGATAGCTAGAGAGACATACGAGGGAACGCAAGATATCTCTATGGAGAGAGGGTGTGTGTGAGCGACATACAAGAGAACAATGGAGAAATATGAGACCCTGGGAGACAGAGTTTGTGTTTGTGTGTGAGAAAGAGATATTGAAGAGGAAGAGTCGTAGGTTCTCATATCTAAGGAGCGAAAGACATCTCTGTATGAGGGGTGTGTGAATGGCACACATGGGAATAGTACAGAGAAATAAGACCCCGGGAGACAAAGTTTTGTGTTTGTGTGAGAGGAAGAGATTCCACATGGAGAATCATAGTTAGAGACACATAGCAGGGAGCGAGATATACTTAGAGAGAGATAGAGTGATGAAGGTCGAGGGAGAGAGTACCGTCAATGTGTTACGAAGATAAAAGATCATTGTCGACATACAGGTAGCACGAGAGATACTTGAGAGACGATGAACATGTATAGGTCCAGAGAGATAGTCCTATATAAGCATGAGTGATAGATATATGAGACGAATATCTAGATTAAAGGGGATTCAAATATTTAAACTGGAGATCACGACATCGATAATATCATAACGCAAATTGGTGTATCAAACATGCATATTCATTTGAATTTGGGCACACGTGTAATGTTATATAGTTTATCAATATTGGTGATCCATAGATTCTTCAATTACAAACAATGCATGGTTTATATGCAATTAATGTCTAAACGGGATTACACTATATGTTGCGTGTGTGAAACACATTATACATGTTTGAGAAGTAAAAAAACCCGCATGAAACACACATTAATTGGAGACAGTTAGCGAGGAATGCATACATTGGATTTCGACATAAAGTGGTTTCAAATATTTGAAAATCCAAATTGATGGATACAACCTTATGAATCTGAGATCATGCCATTTGTAAACCATATTTATGTATAAATGGTGTTGTGCTTTTGAAAGTATATATGAAAAATGATGTATATAGAATGTAATTCCAATTGAAAATGGATCCCGCCCGGAAAAAAAAGAATACAAACGGGATTCGAATTGAGTTGGCACGGTAAATGTGCACTCTGCAAAAATTTGAACAAAGCGGGGAAAGTCGCAGTAACCGCCCGAAACTAAAATTTGCGAGATGGAAATCACTACTGCCTATCCCTGCCACGCAAAGCCTATATGCTGGATTTCTATACGTTTCGATAGGGGTAGGTTTGTAATTTCACCCAAATGTGACGTAACCGCCTCTCACCCGGATTCATACACGGTGGGTGCCAAAACACAGTGTGTCCTCGGCCAAAATCGACTCCCTCCCCGATTCATATTCATACACGGTGGGTGCCAAAAACAAACTCTCGTCGGCAAATATTTGGTGTATGCGAGATTACCGTCCTATCCCCAACCGACTAGTGTTGCTGTGATGTAGTAGAAATTTGAAACGAGGGCTAAGTTTGTAAATTTCCTCGCATTTGAGACAAGCGCGCCCTGAATACATGGTTCCCCCCTTCCTCTCTACCTCCCTTTTCCCCATTCGTACTCTGTGGGCGCCAAAACACCCTCTCCACCCCACCCTCCTCCGTCCGCCGCCGTCCGCCACCCCATCCACCGCTGTCCTCCTCCACCATGCCGGAGCTGATACCCCGACGCCGCCGTCCATTACAAGAGATCGACCTCTCTCATCCACGGCTTCAGACCGGGATCCTTGCATCCCGTCCTCTCGCTTCATCCCCGCCGTCGTCCACCTTGCCGGCGCCGCTCCTATGACCGTCTCGTCCACCGCGCCCCGCTGCCACCGTCTACCCTCCTAGATCTGCTTCCACACCGCCGACAGCCATCGCTACCGCGGCACGGTCAAATTCTCAACAGATGCGTACACGGCGCCGAACCAGAGGCGGTACTCTTTCGTATCTGCTCAACTTATTTATCGCAACAAGAAAATAGATCGCCACTGCTTTACTCTGATTTCTTGTCTTGGTTGCGAAGTTGCCTTTGTCCGGTTTGCACCTTCAGATCCACCATGGCATGCTCAACACCATACTTGCAATGCTTATGGTTTTCCCCTTTTATATTCCACACTAGTTAAATCACAGTAGACTAAATTTCAAAATTGGGTCAGTCGATTTTTCAGAGCTCACCGGAGTTTGCCGGTACGATCGAAGGGGCTCGGGTGGGGATGGTGGTTGTGGGAGGCGGTGGTGGGGCCTCGTCGAACGAAGAAAACTCGACGCGGGTGGGGGCGGGGTGGGGGTGGCGGAGGAACACAGGCAGTGGGGCCGGTGGTTCGGCCGGCGGCCCGTGCGGTGTTCTGTATGGGAAGCACAGTATGTTCCTTGTCAGGAAGGGGAGCAGGGACATCTGCAGTCAACAGCTGATAGAGCTGGCCTGTACATGATCGATAGGCTTTCAATTACTAGCGGCAATACAACACCGTAATTTCCAGCCAGTTCCACTTTCCTGATTTATATATCCTGGTTATGGTGTACCCCTGTTATGTACACTATGATCTGCCTAGTTGATGTGTGCTCTTGTTATCATGGTTTGGCAATAAACTCTCTATACAGTATATTATGAACCTATCATCTGCCAACTATCCTTACTTCTGGAGCCTATTTTTTATGTACTTGTGCCAGATTATATAAATGCACGCACCATATTACAGCACACATGAGCTCTCTCATCATAATCCAGTGATAGCACACAAGTGTTTACACGGGCGCCCCTATATTAGAATATCATCTGCATTACAAAGATAATCTCACAACTATTTATGTTTTCATGGTTCTCAGATATTATACGCAATTATAGTGAATATCAGAATCCGTGCATCAGAAGAATATTGTGGAACACTGCAATGACTTACAAAATTGGCAGCAAGGCATTGAGTGCCATTCTGGAAGCAATGAAACTCATACGCTCCCCACCAGTTGATTTTTATTCAGAATATCATCCTAATGACTATTCTAACCTCGAGGAGTCAAAGGCAGATGGCCTGTCATGTTCACCCATCAAGGTGCCTGTTCTAATTTGGCAAGGTTTTATTGATTGCGCATATCTTGCATATGTTGTCTTGCATTTCTTCTACTTTGTTGCACCGCCATCTGCTTAGTTTACTCATCATATATGTCGAGATGCCATGCCCATCCATTATCAATACATATTCCATCTGTCATCATACCATGTTTTTTCACTCAAATGTTGTTCTTGTGCATTAGACATCAAAAAGGAAGAGGGTGATTGCCGAACCTGAAGGAGCACCAGCAAAGTCCTTAAAAACGTGGTGGTGCCGGAGAAATCAGACAGCACCCCACTTATATTGGTTGTACAACCAGTGACACAAAACGTAGGACCGACTCCAGCAAACTGTACCCATACTTCACTGGCCACACCACTAGCCCCACCACACAGGACCTGCACTCCAGCAAAAGGTATACCGATTTCATTTGCCATAGCACCAGGTGTACCACAGACAAATCCCACTCCAGCAAAAAGTATAGCAAGTCCACCGGCCGAAGACCTATCCCAACTGCAGAGACGGCCAATTCCTGCAGATTGGAACCCCATTCCATTTATTCCCAGTTTAAAAGACAATGCTTTCAATGTTGTTAGGGACTACGTGCATATATTCCCATCATGGGAAGATTATTTTGAAGACAAACACCATTTTCACATCTTCATGTCCAACTTACTTGTAAGTGCTATTATTCATGGTTATTATTTTCCTGTTTTCTGCTGATTGAACACATCAATGATTTACATTACATTGTTGTAACTAGGCGAGGGTCAATCTGGATAGTCATGACGAGCAAAGCTTGCTTGTGCTTTTCAAGGAAGCATTGCAGCAGTATCGGTGTTACCTGAGGAAATCACACTTTGATGGCAAGTCTATAAACGAATTTCCGGTGAAGTCTCCTATGCTAAATTTAGAAGACATTGAATGGAAAAACCTTGTTATGCACTGGTCTCATTCCCAGGATGAGGTACTGTCTATGAAATCACATGACAATTTGAACTTCTACTTTTCCGCATGTGCCTTACGGATCTTTTTTGCAGGAAATTTGCTCGAAGAAGAATTCCGGTTTGACAAGAACGACAGGATATCGCAAATATGCTGCCCGCTGCTTTGCTCTTGTTAGTACCTGTTGTCCTATATCACTATACTTGCATACATACCTGGTTCATTATGTGACAGCAGTATGCATGATAGCTTGCTTATCAATTGTTCGCTCCAAATTATCTGATCTGTATGAATGGTTACATTAGTGTAGAATATATCCAATGCCAATGTTTTTTAGCTCTGCATTGTTCTTGTAAGTACATGCTGTCCTTTATCAGTGTACTTATAATGACAGGTAGTTGTTCATGTACCATCACTCTATAGCTTATTTTCCTTTGCCCTCCATTTTCTACACATCAGATATATATTTACTCTTACCATAAGGTTGGTACTGAAGAAGTTTAGCTGTGCATTGCTCTTGGCTGTACCTTTTGCCTGTATCGCTGCACTTACATTTATAGCTACTTGGTTATGTAGCGTCACTCTTCATCTTATCTTAAATATTCTCCATTTTTTGTATATTATCACATCTATATTTACTCTTAACAAAATGTAGAATAAAGGCAATGCTTTTGAAGAAGATTTTGTGGTAAACTTCTTGAATTGCCCCCCCATCAGCATGGACAAGGACTTTATAGAGCCTGTCTTCACCAATAATGTAAGTTTGTCCATCTCAAGCCTTCAAACTTTGTTGTATATATTTGGTTAGGCATGACTGCAACAGCTGTTTATTTTTGGTGTTTGCATCAAATTTCTTGTTTAAAGTTTATTATATGTAGTTCATAAACAAAAGTTTGTCCTTTCTCAATTTAAGTTTTCAGTTGTACAACCAAGTTCCTTCTTCATACCATGTAAATTATACTATATAGAGCAAGTGATCTTCTTTTGCACTGCATGTATGCTTCTGTTCTTCATCCGTAATCCAGTGGTGTGGTGAACCTACCCACTATAGCACAATGTCATATTCTGCAATGTCTTAACTATGAACAATGTCATATCATTCTACTATTATTTAAACCGTCTCTCTATTTGCCAATCTGAAATGGTATAAATTGACAGCACACTAACCATTGATATTTATGAGTTCTTGATCTCTAATACAATGGTGTCGTGAAGCTGCTAACTCCTTCACAATGTCATTTCCTTCCATGTCTTGACCTGAACAATACCATATTATGTTAATGCAAATTTAAAGTGTGTCACTTTATTCGTCAGTAAGAAATGTGATGAATTGTCAGCACTGATACTTCTATGTGCAAAACCTGTCATCTGTCTGCTTGTTTATCTTTCAGAGTGAGGAAGATATAAGTGTTGAAAAAGCGCAGTCTCATCATCTTGCTCAGCTGCTTGTGCTGCAGCTCCCCAGCAGGGCTAACCTTTCTTGAACTCTATTGAAGTGCTGTCGGTTTTGTATATTATTTTGTCGGCGTGTTTATTTGCACTGGTGGCGATCTTTGATGCCCAGTGTATGTAATCTGCTGTCTGCTTGTGCTTTATTATCATAGTGGTGAACTTTGATGTCCAGTGGATGTAATATGCCATAATTTCTTTATTGTATAGTCTAGGTTTTTTCTTATTCACGATGCTGCAGTTATTTTACTGTATATATATATCCTGGCTTCGCAGTAAACCGGCCAAACCGTAAAATTACGGTACATAATCGGGCCGTCATGCAATCACGATGTAGGTTGGGCCTGAAATGTGTCGAACAGCTCATGGGCCGGCAGCGGCCCGAAATGAACCCCGGCCGATGATTGTGCGAATCAAATCACGGGCTTTTAACTGGCCAAAAAATTGTCTCGGTCCTTGTTTGGCCCAATCAGATATCGGCTGCGAGCAGGCCGGATGCAAACCGGGCTGTAGTTAGGCCCAACTATATGATGGGCTTTTAACAAGCCGAAATTAATATAGGGCCGGAATGTTAAACGGGCCCTTAACAGGGCAAAACTAATATCATGCCGAATTACTAAGTGGGCCTTTAGCAAGTGGGCCCAAAAGCATAGTGTCCAGTTGACAGGCCGAATCTGATATGGGCCATAATTGAGCCCAAAGCCTCTTAAAGGGCCGGACCTGATCTAGGCCGTAATTTGGCCCAGAACGTGGTAGGCCTTTAACGGGCCGGATCTCATATGGGCCACTATTAGGCCCGGAGCGTGGCAGGCCATTAATGGACCGGATCAAATATGGGCCGGCATTTGGCCCAAAACATGGCAAGCAGTTAATGGGTCGGCCTACTAGGGTCCTCAAAATCTTGTGGGCCTACAGCTGGGCCGGCCCATTAATGTCGGTGAAATCTCGTGGGCCTTTAGCTAGGCTGGCCCATTATGATCCGCAAGAATCTTGTGGGCCTTTACCTGGGCCAGCCCATTATGGCACACAAAAATCTTGTGGGCCTTTACCTGGGCCGGCCCATTATGGCCTGCAAAATCTTGTGGGCCTTTAGCTGGGCCAGCCCATTATGGTCCGCAAAATCTCGTGGGCCTTTAGCTGGGCCGGCCCATTATGGTCCGCAAAATCTTGTGGGCCATTAGTTGGGCCGGCCCATTTAAACTTGTTGGGTCGTGCCACGTGTCGACGTATCATAGACGCCTTCTGTCCAGTGAGTGGATGACATCTGTCCCGACGATGAGCTGACACGTGTTTCCTCTAGCCAATGATGATTTCACACGTGGAAAATCCCCATTGGTCGGGGCTGTTAACGGGTTATCGGATCCAAAACGCGACCCGATAGCTTAACGGCGTTCCATTACAGTGGATACCACGTGTCGGTCACCCTTGATGAAAGCACTTCTATGATGCGCGATTTATCATCATGGAAGTGGACACTTCCGTGATGATAATTTTGGTAATGTCATGGAGCACTTCTATGACAGCACAGGTATGACTATCTTGATTCTGTCATAAATTTGTCATGGATGTACATGCATGACAAAAAGAGAGACCTACTGTGACAAACACGTATCATCACGGAACTGTATTTTTTTGTAGTGTACGGATTGATAAACCTTAGGTCATCCACTTGAGGGAAATTTGCTACTGTCCTACAAACCTCTGCACTTGGAGGCCCAACAACGTCTACAAGAAGAAGGTTGTGTAGTAGACGTCAAGCTCTTTTCTGGCGCCGTTGCCGGGGAGGTTAGCGCTTGAATGTATATCTTTAGATCTTGCAATCGAATCTTTTAGTTTCTTGTTTTGTCACTAGTTTAGTCTATAAAAGAAAACTACAAAAAATGGAATTGAGTTTGTCTCATACGCTTCATCTTTTTAATATCTTTCATGAGAATGATGGAAAGGAAAATTGTGCTCAAGTGCTAGGAGAAGAAATCTATAAAATGTTTGGCACTAGATCTTTGAATGATGAGCATGATTGCAATGTTGTTAGTATGAACTCGTTGAATATCCATAGTACTAATGATGATTGCACTAGTCATGATGGAAATGTCTCCTATAAGCATGTCAATTTTTGTGGAGTGCGTAGAGCTTGCAAGTACACACCAATTAGGGAAAATAGATTTTGCAAGAGGCATAAGTATTTGGAAACTAAATGGTTGCAAGAAAGGCTAGATGTTTGTGCTGAAAATTTAAACATTCTTAGCCCTACTTGTGAACTTTGCAATGAACATGATCATTTCAATAACCAATGCAAATTGTTTCATGATCGTATCGTGTCCAAGATTTGTGATGACTTGATTTCCCTTGCACATCATAATGAACTTAGTTTGCTTTTGGGTTATGAAGAAATGAAACGTATAACTAAGGATCTTCCAGAATTTGTCCTTGATAAAGTTCTTGATTTTGATCTAGAGGAAATTTATATGTATTGTGCGGTGAATTGCATTGAAAATCCTTATATTGCCAATTACATAAAGAAAAGAAAACAAATAGAAGATGAAGAGAATACTAATGAAAGGGAAGAGACTTCCCAATATTCTCCTATTATTTCTTATGATGAATCAGGTAATGAGGAGGAGCCTCCTATTCAACCAATCTCATTAATAAGGAGCTCCCAAAAAAATTTAAACCCACACATGATGTGAAGAAGAAAAAGAAAAGACAGAGAAGCAAAGGTAAAAATGTATCCCTCCCAAATAATGTTGCTCCTATTACTCATTGTGATGAGGATAATTGTTATACTATTGGTGCTATCCATACTATTAATGATGAGAGTGATTATGCTTATGATATGGAAAGTCCCAAGCTTGGGGATGCTATGTTTGATGAGAATGACAAGTTTGAAAATATATTTGCTGCAATTAATGTTTGTCCCAATCTTGGGGATGATATGTTTAATGAAGGTGATATTTGTAGTCTCCCAAGTTTCGATATGAAAAATTATTATGATGATAGCATGCCTCCTACTTATGATGATTATAATTATGAAAGTGGATTTGGAGAGGTCATGACTTTATTTAGTAATGATTCCACTATCTTGGAAGAGGTTTCAATTGATTATGATGAGAACAAAGTTGCTACTTATGATGATTATTGTGATGATACATATGCTATAAAAAGTAGTGATGATTATATTATAAAACTTGTCATGATTATGATTACCTATTTTCTGAAATTTACTCTTTTAATGTGGAAACAATTTATAGTATTCGAGTTTCTTATGATACTCCCACTATTCCGAATGAGAAGAATTTTGCTTATGTGGAGAGTAGTAAATTTTCTATGCTTGTAGATCATGGAAGCAATGCTTTATGTGATGGTTATATTGTTTAAATCATTCATGATGCTACTGAAAATTATTATTAGGTAGGAATATATGCTTGTAGGAATTGCAATAATATCAAGTTTCCTCTCTATGTGCTTAAAGTTTCGAAGTTATGCTTGTTTTGCCTTCCTATGCTAGTTGATTATTGTTCCCATAAGTGGTTTGCTCACAAAATCCCTATGCACAGGAAGTGGGTTAGACTTAAATGTGATAGTCATAATCTTCATGATGCTCTCTTTATATTTCAATTCTTATCTTTTATGTGAGCATCATTGAAATCATCATGCCTAGCTAGGGGCGTTAAACGATAGCGCTTGTCAGTAGGCAACCCAATTTTTATTTTTTTTACTTGCTTTTTGCTCATGTTTAGCAATAAATAATTTATCTAGCCTATGTTTAGATGTGGTTTTATTCTTTTAATTAGTGTTTGTGCCAAGTAGAACCTTTGGGAAGACTTGGGGAAAGTCTTTGCGATCATACTGTAAAAAAACAGAAACTTTAGCGCTCACGAGATTTGCTGCCATTTTTTTATTGGAGAGTGCTATTTACTAAATTATTTTTGCAGAAGATTAATAGATAAATTCCTCACGTCCACCAATTTATTTTAGAATTTTTGGGGTTCCATAAGTATACGTTTGATACATATTACTACAGACTGTTCTGTTTTTGACAGATTCTGTTTTTCATGTGTTGTTTGCTTATTTTGATGAATCTATGGCTAGTAAAAGAGCTTATAAACCATAGAAAAGTTATAATACAGTTGGTTTAACACCAATATAAATAAATAATGAGTTCATTATAGTACCTTGAAGTGGTGATTTATTTTCTTATACTAACGAAGCTCACAAGATTTTTCTGTTAAGTTTTGTGTTGTGAAGTTTTCAAGTTTTGGGTAAAGATTCGATGGACTATGGAACAAGGAGTTGCAAGAGCCTAAGCTTGGGTATGCCCAAGGCACCCCAAGGTAATATTCAAGGATAACCAAGAGCCTAATCTTGGGTATGCCCCGGAAGGCATCCCCTCTTTCGTCTTCGTTCATCGGTAACTTTACTTGGAGCTATATTTTTATTCACCACATGATATGTGTTTTGCTTGGAGCGTCATTTTGTTTTCTTTTGTTTTTCTTGCTGTTTGAATAAAATACCAAGATCTTAAATTCTTAAATGTTAGAGAGTCTTCGCATAGTTGCATAATTATTCGACTACTCATTGATCTTCACTTATATTTTTCGGAGTAGTTTATCGTTGCTCTAGTGCATCACTTATATATTTTAGAGCACGACTGTAGTTTTATTTTGAAGAAATAGATGAACTCTCGTGTTTAACTTATATTATTTTGAGAGTATTTAGAATAGCATGGTAATTTGCTTTGGTTATGAATTTAGTCCTAATATGATGGGCATCCAAGAGGGATATAATAAAAACTTTCATATAAGGTGCATTGAATACTATGACAAGTTTGATTCTTTATGATTGTTTTGAGATATGGAGATGGTGATATTAGAGTCATGCTAGTTGAGTAGTTGTGATTTTGAGAAATACTTGTGTTGAAGTTTGTGCTTCCCTAGCATGCACGTATAGTGAACCGTTATGTGATGAAGTCGGAGCATGATTGATTTATTGATTGCCTTCCTTACGAGTGGCGGTCGGGGATGAGCGATGGTCTTTTCCTACCAATCTATCCCCCTAGGAGCATGCGTGTAGTACTTTGTTTCGATAACTAATAATTTTTTGCAAAAAGTATGTGAGTTCTTTATGACTAATGTTGAGTCCATGGATTATACGCACTCTCACCCTTCCACCATTGCTAGCCTCTCTAGTACCGCGCAACTTTCGCCGGTACCTTAAATCCACCATTTACCTTCCTCAAAACAGCCACCATACCTACCTATGATGGAATTTCCATAGCCATTCCGAGATATATTGCCATGCAACTTTCCACCGTTCCGTTTATTATGACACGCTCCATCATTGTCATATTGCTTTGCATGATCATGTAGTTGACATCGTATTTGTGGCAAAGCCACCGTTCATAATTCTTTCATACATGTCACTCATGAGTCATTGCACATCCTGGTACACCGCCGGAGGCATTCATATAGAGTCATATTTTGTTCAAAGTATCGAGTTGTAATTCTTGAGTTGTAAGTAAATAAAAGTATGATGGTCATCATTATTAGAGCATTGTCCCATGTGAGGAAAGGATGATGGAGACTATGATTCCCCCACAAATCGGGATGAGACTTCGGACGAAAAAAAAGAGAAAAAGAGGCCATAAAATAAATAGAAAAGGCCCAAATAACAAAAAATGAAAAAATGAGAGAAAAAGATAGAAGGGGCAATGCTACTATCCTTTTACGACAATTGTGCTTCAAAGTAGCACCATGACCTTCATGATAGAGAGTCTCCTATGTTGTCACTTTCATATACTAGTGGGAATTTTTCATTATAGAACTTGGCTTATATATTCCAATGATGGGCTTCCTCAAAATGCCCTAGGTCTTCATGAGCAAGCAAGTTGGATGCACACCCACTTAGTTTCTTTTTGAGATTTCATACACTTATAGCTCTAGGGCATCCGTTGCATGGCAATCCATACTCACTCACATTGATATCTATTGATGGGCATCTCCATAGCCCGTTGATACACCTAGTTGATGTGAGGCTATGTTCTTTTTTTGTCTTCTGCACAACCACCATTCTATTCCACCTACAGTGTTATATCCATGGCTCACACTCATGTATTGCGTGAAGATTGAAGAAGTGTGAGAACATCAAAAGTATGAAACAATTGCTTGGCTTGTCATCGGGGTTGTGCATGATTTAAATATTTTGTGTGATGAAGATAGAGCATTGCCAGACTATATGATTTTGTAGGGATAGCTTTCTTTGGCCATGTTATTTTGAGAAGACATGATTGCTTAGTTAGTATGCTTGAAGTATTATTATTTCTATGTCAATATTAAACTTTTATCTTGAATCTTTCGGATCTGAACATTCATGCCACAATAGAGAAAAATACATTGAAGAATATTCTAGAAAGCATTCCACATCAAAAATTCTGTTTTTATCATTTACCTACTCGAGGACGAGCATGAATTAAGCTTGGGGATGCTGATACGTCTCCAACGTATCTATAATTTTTGATTGTTCCATGCTATTATATTATCTGTTTTGGATGTTTATGGGCTTTATTATACACTTTTATATTATTTTGGGACTAATCTATTAACTGGAGGCCTAGCCCAAATTGTTGTTTTCTTGCCTATTTTAGTGTTTCGAAGAAAAGGAATATCAAACGGAGTCCAAACGGAATGAAACCTTCGGGAAAGTTATTTTTGGAACGGAAGCAATCCAGGAGACTTGGAGTTTACGTCAGGGAAGCTTCGAGGTGGCCATGAGGCAGGGAGGTGCGCCTGCCCCCTGGGTGTGCCCCCACCCTCGTGGGCCCCTCGTGGCTCCCCTGATCGACTTCTTTTGCCTGTATATATATATCAATATACCTAGAAACATCAAGGAGCAGAATAGATCGGGAGTGACGCGGAGCATCCCAAGGCCATCCCCATGGACCCAACTACATCTCCTACAACACCTCTTGGACCCATGACACAAGCACGTGCAAGAGCTCTCAAAACCGAGGTGACATCACTCCTCTCATGTTTCCACTTCGATGCACATGAGACATGGCTACTACCTCATACGGACACATTGTGCATACTCAGGTACCATGGAGAAGCTAAGGAGCAAGGAGAAGAAGAAGAGGAAGATGGACGTGAAGACGGAGAAGAAGAAGTGATGAAAAAGAAGCTACAGGCTCCGGACGACCGGCCAGGACTGGACGTCCGACGACCTCCAGGCTCTGGACGTCCGACCCAGACCGGACGTCCGACACTTCCACACCCGAGCCAAAACTATGGACTTACGATGCTCCACGGATGACTGACGCTCCTCGGACGACCGACCCCGACCAGACGTCCGACCGAAGACCACCCGAGCCGAATCTACGGACGTCCGACAGGCATCGGACGTCCGGACCCTCGCGAGCCTCCGGACGACCGGTGACCTCCGGACGTCCGACGCCTGTGCGCTGTTTAGTGTTGGGCCACAGCCCATGTACCCCTTCGCCCCCCCTCTTTTGCACTAAAACTATATATACTCCACCCCGTCCAACTTTCTAGGGTTAGCAAAGGATTAGCTCATATTTTGTGAGAGAGCTTTGCTCATCCACTTGCTTACCTTCTCCTCGGAGATTCGAGCCTCCTACGGAGGAGATCCCCCAAGCGGATTCAAGACCCCTCTTTAGGGAAGAACATCAAGACCTCCTCATGGAGAAGACCATTACCCTTGTATCGTCCTTAGTTGACCGTGTACCGTGTGAACCCCATGTATTCGAGGATCTAGCACATGTGTGACTTTCTTGTGTTGGTTTAGTGATTCTCTTGTGTTTCCCTTGTGTTATCCCTCTTTTCCACCTCGTGTTCTTCATGTTCATGACGGGATCCACTCCTTTCATGAAAGATCGGCCCATAGGGTTCCTACCCTACATCATCTTGGTATCATGAGCCACGATGATCACGATTTCGGAGCCTCCCAATTGTGTTTCTAGCCTAGTTTTTTGTTGTTTTCCATCCTAATTCAAAAATTCCCCACAAAAATAGCCCTAAATTTCTTTTTGTGATTTGTTGGTATGTTGAAATTTTGTTGGATTTGATCCGTGGATTTGCTTTGTTTTGAGTGGATCAAGCTTTTCCCCCTTGTCTCCACCCTTTCCATCCACAAAATCCTCTGGATTCGGCGATTTCCCACATCTCCATCACGAACACGTGAAGTTCATCCCGTGCCCGAATTTCGCCCAGGCACTGGACGTCCGACCCAGCCCGGACGTCCGACGAACCCTGACGAAACTAAATTTCTTTCAGTTTTGCACCACAATCGCCCCACATTTCCGCATACGCATTCCTACCACCGATACACCATCACCACTTCTGCATACCATCACCATTGCTTACCCGTTTCGCACTCCGACACATGTTGCCACTTCAAGTTTTGAGAATTTGAGTTGTGGTTCCGTATCGTTTTGTGTTTCGGCTATCTAGGTACGGTTCAACATCGACATCACCGCCGCTCATCTTCGCCACGGACGCGTCATCAACAACGACCACCTTGACTACATCTTGGTATTCGGTCCACCATTTTGACACCATACCGTAAGCAAGAACGGTAACCTCGTCTTGGTATCGTGATACATCATTCTTGCCATTACATTGATAGCCATCATAGCCTTACTCCTTTGCGTTTCTTACCCATCGAGACTAGCCATTGAGTATTGCCGGCAACGAGACTTGTGCACATTAGTGATCATACTTCACATAGCATACATACATCATTGTTGCATATATTGGTATCATCTTTTGTGTCACAAAGTTGTCATCGCATACACAATTGCTATATTGGTTCGTGAAGCATCGCATGAGAAAAGAGCTCCACCATCAAAGAGCCAAACAAGCTTTTAAGCAAATAGGGAAGATAAGCAAAGAGCTTTTAAGCAAGAACCGTAGCATCATACAACATTAAGATTGTCATACTAGATCATTTTGGATCATATCATAGAAACACCTTGCATAGAACATACTTGGGATAGAAGTCGTTGCATTTTTGCTACGTAGGTTGTGCACAAGTTCTTGTATCCGCCTATTGTGCAATCGTGCTAGCGTCTCTCTAGTGTTGTGCAACAAGAGCATTTTTGTGGATTCCACATTTTGGCTCATCCTTGGTTGCCCAATCCCACTTTTCTATTTGTGTGTATGTTTCCGTGTACCTTATATGCTTGGTCTACTTGTTACTTTGCATCTTGCGAATCTTTTCCAGCATTATTGAAGCTCACTTACAATTGCATAAAATTTTGTGCCACCATCCTAACCAAGCTCCACCATAAGCTTTTACTTGTGTAGGTGTGAGAAACTGACAAGAGCTAGTACCAATTGTGTTATTTCCTTGTCCTACATTGGAGTGATCATCGATCCACTTTCAACTTCAGTCAAGGTACATTTGGTATTCGTTCTTCTCTTTCTACCACTCACATTTGTCTTGGAATGATGGATAGGCCAAGTACTTCTACCAACCCACTCTTCATTGAGCATGATGACGACATGAAATCCTACGTCACCAAGAGCCACCTCTTTGGTGCACAACGTGCTTTTCTCAAGAGCAACAAGCCATGAGTGAACGCATCGACAACCTCGCCGCCGACTTGCGACTCTCCGAGAAACGTACAAGGGACTACTTGGACCACAAGCGCGACGATCACAAGCAAGAGAATGACGAAAGGATGGATGAAATTCGCGCTTTGTTGCTCAACCGCTCTTCTTCCACTTCGTCTTCATCAAGAAGGACTCGCTCAAGTCGACACTCCGACTTCACCCTCTCCGGCTCAAGTACACCGACATCGAACACTCTACGCCGTGCCGCATGCAACAATCGTAAAGCAAGCCTCAATCCTCTATGCGACACCGATTCTCAAGAGCTCTGACGATGTCAAACCCAAGAGGCTTTTGCGCTAGCACGAGAACAGCAACGACAACGCCAACATGAAGAGGAAGAGCGAGCGCGCCTCCACCAAGTTGCACAAGATGCCGAGGCACAACGCCAAGAACAAAAACTACGTGAAGCTCAAGCACTTGCGGCGCAACAAGCCCTTCAAGATTCAAGTCGAGCCATAGCCAACCGAGGCCGACAAGCTCGAGAACAAGAAGAAGCACTTCGCGAAGAAATTCAAGAATGGAGATTTCAAGCTCGCGTGCATCGTCAAGTTCCTCAAGCTCCTCCTCGAGCTCGACAAGCTCCTCCACAAGCTCACCAAGAACATCAAGTTCAAGAGCATGATGACAATGGAAATCCTCCACGACAAGAGCAACATGAGGTTGACAACCCTCCTCACCAAGAGCGACACGAGCTTGACAATCATCTACAACACGAACATCGTCATCCCCGACCCCAACACAATGAAGAGCAACGCTACGGAAAGCTGAAGTTCACCATGCCCAAGTTCAACGGAAACAACGATCCCGAAGAGTACCTTTCATGGGCATTGAAGGTCGACAAAATATTCCGTTTGCACAACTATGAAGAAGAGAAGAAGATCGCGATGGCATCCCTTGAGTTCCAAGACTATGTCCTCATTAGGTGGGAACAAGTCATCGAGCGCCGAGAGGCAAGAGGTGAACCACCCATCACTACTTGGGCACAAATGAAGGATGTCATGAGAGCACGCTTCGTGCCTACCTACTACAACCGCGACCTCTTCAAGAAACTCCAACAACTCAAGCAAGGAACCAAGAGTGTTGAAGAGTACTACAAGGAGATGGAGATTGCCATGATAAGAGCCAATGTCACGGAAGATGATGAGCAAACTATGGCACGTTTCTTGAATGTACTCAACCATCCTATCAAGAAGATCGCCGACTTCCAACCATACTCGAACCTCATCAAGCTAGTGCATCAAGCTACCAAAGTGGAACGCCCAGTGCAAGATGATTTCAAGTATGCCAAGTTCTCTCCCAAGACATACAGTTTCTCCAACAACCAAGCTTCAACGACTCCAACACCGTCTACCAAGCCTTCTACTAGCAACATCGACAAGTCGAGTTCCAAGAAAGCTTCATCAACTCCAAGTCATCCTCCTACTACGAGCAACTTCAAGCCGAGAGCTTCATCATCCTCAACCCCCACCGATGAGACCGTCAAGACGAGTTCCTTCAAATGCTTCACATGAGGAGGCTGAGGCCACAAGTCCTATGAGTGCACCAACAAGCGGACCATGATCCTCAACGACGACGGCACTTATGACTCAATGAGTGAAGAAGAAATGGACGCCATCGAGCAAGTCGCCATGCACCGGCAAGTGAACGATGAAGAGGAACAAGTCTTTTGCGATGAAGATTCAAGTCCCGCTCTTGTCGTCTCCAAGGTCTTGACTCTATAACATCAACAAGAAGAAGAACAAAGATGCCACATATTCCACACCAAGGCCGGCATCAATGGACGATCCTTCAAGGTCGTCATCCATGGAGGGAGTTGTCATAACCTCGCAAGTGAGAACTTTGCTCCAAGCTCCAATTGCTCAAGACAAAGCACCCACATTCATACAAAGTGCAATGGCTTAGCGACTCTGGCACTATCCAAGTCGAGCACCGAGTACAAGTCTCCTTCAAAATTGGCGCCTACGAAGACACCTTGGAGTGTGACGTCGTTCCAATGACCGTTTTCCATCTTATCCTTGGACACCCATAGCAATTTTATAGAGGAGTCATCCACAACGGCCGAACGAACCACTACATCTTCAAGATGAAGGGCAAGGAATACGTACTTCGTCCCATGTCTCCAAGCCAAGTGATCGCCGACAAGCAAGCCACCCATCGTGGAGATCATAGTGAGAGAGCGAGCCACCAAAAAGAGAGTGAGCGCCACAAGCCCAAATCAAACACCTCCACGATGAGCGACAAGAAGAACTTAGTCCTATTTGCCACCAAAAGTGAGATAAGAGGAGTGTGTGAGAACCCATCTAGTGTCCTACACTACGTCCTTTTGTGCAAGGAAAATGCACCACAAACTAACACTTCTCACACTCTTCCTCTAGTGGTGTCTTCTCTTTTACAGGAATTTCACGATGTTTTCCCCGACGAGCTACCTCTGGGACTACCTCCACTATGAGGCATTGAGGACCGCATCGACCTCATCCCCGAAGCACCGCTTACGAACAAAGCTCCCTACCGCGTCAACCTTGAAGAAACCAAAGAAATACAAAGGCAAGTAAAGCACCTCATAGACCATGGACATGTGCGTGAAAGTTTGAGCCATTGTGCCGTCCCGGTCATTCTTGTGCCAAAACGAGATGGTAGCTTTCGCATGTGCTCTGATTGTAGACCTATCAATGCTATCACCATTCTCTATAGGTATCCCATTCCACTCCTAGATGATATGCTTGATGAGCTTAGTGGTGCCACTATCTTTTCTAAAATTGATCTTAAGAGTGGTTACTATCAAATCCGCATACAAGAGGGTGATGAACGGAAAACCGCTTTCAAAACCAAGTTTGGCTTGTATGAGTGGTTAGTCATGCCTATGGGTTTATCGGAAGCACCGGGTACTTTTATGTGTCTTATGAATCATGTCTTTCGCCCTTACATTGGTATATTTGTTGTGGTCTACTTTGATGATATCCTTTTTTATAGCAAATCTCTTAAAGATCATGTCACCCATGTTCGAACCGTTTTACAAACTATTCGAAAAGAGCATCTCTATGCTAATATGGAGAAATGCCTTTTTGGCGTTGACAAGCTCGTTTTCTTGGGTTTTATTGTTTCCTCTAAGGGTGTTCATGTTGATGAGTCTAATATCAATGCTACTAAGACTTGGCCTCAACCAACCAATTTGCAACAAGTGCGTAGCTTTCTTGGCCTTGCGGGTTTCTATCGTCGCTTTGTGAAGGATTTTAGCACCATTGCTTCGCCTTTGCATGCTTTGAGCAAGAAGAATGCGCCTTTTGTTTGGGGACCATCCCAAGATACCGCTTTCAATGAGCTTAAGAACTTGCTTACTCATGCTCCCGTGCTTGCTTTACCCAACTTTGACAAACCCTTTGAAATTCATTGTGATGCTAGTGGTAATGGCATAGGAGGTGTGTTAACGCAAGAGAAGCGCCCCATAGCTTACTTTAGTGGGAAACTCTCCGGCGCGCAACTCAATTACCCCATCTATGACAAAGAGCTATATGCTTTAGTCCGAGTTTTGCATGAATGGGAACACTATCTTTGCCCTCGTGAGTTTATCATTCATACCGATCATGAAACGCTCAAGTATCTTAAGGGCTAAACCAAGTTGAACAAGCGTCATGCTAAATGGAGTGAATTTATTGAGTCTTTTCCTTATGTCATCAAGTACATTAAGGGTAAGGAAAACATTGTGGTGGATGCCCTTTCCCGCATATGCATGCTAGTCACTCAACTTGAATTGGATGTCATTGGTTTTGAGCATATCAAAGACTTGTATGAGCATGATCCTACTTTTTCTACTCCTTATGCCAAGTGTTTGTCGCACACCTCTTGGGAACGCTATTAAATTAAAGATGGATATCTTATGAGAGCTAACAAACTTTGCATCCCCGAGTCTTCTCTTCATTTGTTGCTTTTGCAGGAATCTCATGGAGGAGGCTTAATGGGACATTTTGGACGCGACAAGACGTTCGCTACGCTCTCGGAGAACTACTTTTGGCCAAAGATGTTTCACGACGTCAACCGCTTCACCAACCGATGCTCTACATGTCGCAAAGCTAAGTCCAAAGCTCAATCCCACGGCCTTTATATGCCTCTGCCAATTCCATATCTACCTTGGGAAGACATTAGCATGGACTTTGTACTTGGTTTGCCTAGGACTCGAAATGGGAAGGATTCGGTACTTGTCATTGTGGACCGTTTCTCAAAAATGGCACATTTCATTCCTTGCAACATGATAGACGATGCTTCACATGTTGCTAATCTCTTTTCTAGGGAAATATTGCATCTACATGGAGTGCCAAAGACTATCATCTCGGATCGCGACGTCAAGTTCCTTAGCTACTTTTGGAAGACCCTATGCGCCAAGCTAGGAATCAAGCTACTTTTCTCTACAGCATATCATCCACAAACCGACGGCCAAACGGAAGTTACTAACCGCACACTCTCCACTCTACTTCGGGTACTCATCAAGAAGAACATCAAGGAGTGGGAGGAGTGCCTACCTATCGCCGAGTTCACCTACAACCGAGCAAGACACTCAACAACTGGCAAGTCCCCCTTCGAGGTCGCCTACGGCTTCAACCCTTTGTCACCATTGGACATTCTCCCTCTACCACTCCAAGAGCGCATCAATTTGGACGCTAGTGCAAGAGCGACACAACTCAAGAAGGTGCATGAAGATACAAGGAACACCATCGAGCTCCCAGTTCAACGCCTTGCGTCCAAGCTCAACTTCAACAAGCACCCTATGGTCTTCAACATTGGTGATCTCGTGTGTCTACACCTTCGCAAGGACCGTTTTCCACAAGAACGCAAGTCCAAGCTTCGACCCCGAGCGGATGGACCCTTTAAGGTGCTTGCACGATGATACGTCTCCAACGTATCTATAATTTTTGATTGCTCCATGCTATATTATCTATTGTTTTGGACATTATTGGGCTTTATTATCCACTTTTATATTATTTTTGGGACTAACCTATTAACCGGAGGCCCAGCCCAAAATTGTTGTTTTTGCCTATTTTAGGGTTTCGAAGAAAAGGAATATCAAACGGAGTCCAAACGGAATGAAACCTTCGGGAACGTGATTTTCTCACCGAATACAACTCAGGAGACTTGGACCCTATGTCAAGGCACGTAACAGGAGGCCACGAGGTAGGGGGCGCGCCCTACCCTACCAGGCGCGCCCCCACCCTCGTGGGCCCCCTGTTGCTCCACTGACGTACTTCTTCCTCCTATATATATCCACGTACCCCTAAACGATCAGATACGGAGCAAAAACCCTAATTCCACCGTCGTAACTTTCTGTATCCACGAGATCCCATCTTGGGGCCTGTTCTGGAGCTCCGCCGGAGGGGGCATCGATCACGGAGGACTTCTACATCAACACCATAGCCTCTCCGATGAAGTGTGAGTAGTTTACTTCAGACCTACAGGTCCATAGTTAGTAGCTAGATGGCTTCTTCTCTCTTTTTGGATCTCAATACAATGTTCTCCCCCTCTCTTGTGGAGATCTATTCGATGTAATCTTCTTTTTGCGGCGTGTTTGTTGAGACCGATGAATTGTGGGTTTATGATCAAGTGTATCTATGAATAATATTTGAATCTTCTCTGAATTCTTTTATGTATGATTGGTTATCTTTGCAAGTCTCTTCGAATTATCAGTTTGGTTTGGCCTACTAGATTGATCTTTCTTGCAATGGGAGAAGTGCTTAGCTTTGGGTTCAATCTTGCGGTGTCCTTTCCCGGTGATAGTAAGGGCAGCAAGGCACGTATTGTATTATTGCCATCGAGGATAACAAGATGGGGTTTTCTTCATATTGCATGAGTCTATCCCTCTACATCATGTCATCTTGCTTAAGGCGTTACTCTGTTTTTAACTTAATACTCTAGATGCATGCTGGATAGCGGTCGATGAGTGGAGTAATAGTAGTAGATGCAGGCAGGAGTCGGTCTACTTGTCTCGGACGTGATGCCTATATACATGATCATACCTAGATATTCTCATAACTATGCTCAATTCTTTCAATTGCTCAACAATAATTTGTTCACCCATCGTAGAATACTTATGCTCTCGAGAGAAGCCACTAGTGAAACCTATGGCCCCCAGGTCTATCTTTATCATATCAATCTCCTACTACTTAGTAATTTACTTTGCTATTTATTTTGCCTTTATTTTACTTTGCATCTTTATCATAAAAATACCAAAAATATTATCTTATCATATCTATCAGATCTCACTCTCGTAAGTGGCCCTATAGGGATTGACAACCCCTATTTACGTTGGTTGCGAGGATTTATTTGTTTTGTGCAGGTGCGAGGGACTCGCGCGTAGCCTCCTACTGGATTGATACCTTGGATCTCAAAAACTGAGGGAAATACTTATGCTACTTTGCTGCATCATCCCTTCCTCTTCGGGGAAAACCAACGCAGTGCTAAAAGAGGTAGCAAGAAGGATTTCTGGCGCCGTTGCCGGGGAGGTCTACGCAAAAGTCAATATACCAAGTACCCATCACATACCCTTATCTCCTGCATTACATTATTTGCCATTTGCCTCTCGTTTTCCTCTCCCCCCACTTCACCCTTGCCGTTTTATTCCCCTCTCTCTCTCTCTGTCCTCCCTCTTTTTGCCTCTTTTTGTCCGCTTGCTTTTTGTTTGCTTGTGTGTTAGTTTGTTTGCTTGTCATTATGGCTAGTCCCTTATCTTCTCCGTTGTCTCCCGAGAATGAAATTCTAAATTTTAAGCAAAGGGAGGGTGAAAATCTAAAAGATGCTTGGTATAGAATTTGCAATGCTCAAAATAAATCTACTAGGAAGCAATCTAGTACCATTCTCCTTCGCAATTTTTATGTAGGCATTACTCCTTGGCACCGTTATGTTCTTGATACTATTACCGGAGAGAACTTTTTGGGTATCCATACTTTTGAATCTTATAATGCTATGTTAGATTTATTTCGCTCACCCCCTCTCTTGGTTAATGGAACTATATTAACTTTGGAGCATGTAATACAAAGGCTTGAGATTATTGAAAATAAGGTTGCTACCATAGAGTTAATTGAAAATTTGGATAAAAATATCCACGGCCGAATCTCTCAATATGGATCTAAAGTAGGAGTTACTTTGAAAGATATTAAAGAAAAGGAACCCATAGTTAATGAGAAAATAAATCACGATTCCGTTAGGATCGATAAACTTGAGAATATTATTACCAACTTGGGAACCATTTTTTCTTCCATAAAGAATACTCCGAGTCCTTCCACTAAAGTTGCCAAACTTGTGTACGTTCCTAAAAATAAGGGTGAATCATCTATTAAGGAAAATGCGGATCTCAAATCTATAAGTGTTCATCCCAATATTTTTGCTATCATTAAGGAACCATTTGTTACAAATGAATTTTTCGATGTTGTGCCTAAAAATTTGATAATTAATAAAAATAAATAAAATCCTAAAGATGGTAGATGCCTCATTGAAGAATTTCCTACCAAAGATGGCAATACCTAGATCTATTCTTGCTTGTTATGCCTAGCTAGGGGCGTTAAACGATAGTGCTTGTTGGGAGGCAACCCAATTTTATTTTTATTCCTTACTTTTTGCTCCTGTTTAGTAATAAATAAATTATCTATCATCTGTTTTGGTTGTGTTTTTTTGTGTTTAATTAGTGTTTGTACCAAGTAGAACTGTTGGGAAGACTTGGGGAAAGTCTTGTTGAACTTGCTGTAAAAAACAGAAACTTTAGCGCTCACGAGAACTACTGTAATTTTTATTTGGAAAGTGATATTTAGTTAATTCTTTTTGCAGATGATTAATAGATAAATTACTCACGTCCAGCAATTTATTTTAGAATTTTTGGGGTTTCAGATCTTGCGCTATCTAAAGATTACTACATACTGTTCTGTTTTTGACAGATTCTGTTTTTCGTGTGTTGTTTGCTTATTTTGATGAATCTATGGCTAGTAAATTAGATTATAAACCATAGAGAAGTTGGAATACAGTAAGTATAACACCCATATAAATAAATAATGAGTTCATTACAGTACCTTGAAGTGATCTTTTATTCTCTTTTGCTAACGGAGCTCGCGAGATTTTCTACTTTAAGTTTTGTGTTGTGAAGTTTTCAAGTTTTGGGTAAAGATTTGATGGATTATGGAACAAGGAGTGGCAAGAGTCTAAGCTTGGGGATGCCCATGGCACCCCCAAGATAATCTAAGGACACCTAAAATCCAAAGCTTGGGATGCCCCGGAAGGCATCCCCTCTTTCGTCTACTTCTATCGGTAACTTTACTTGGAGCCATATTTTTATTTACCACATGATATGTGTTTTGCTTGGAGCGTCCTGTATGATTTGAGTCTTTGCTTGTTAGTTTACCACAATCATCCTTGCTGTACACACCTTTTGAGAGAGCCATATATGATTTGGAATTTGTTAGAATACTCTATGTGCTTCGCTTATATCTTTTGAGTTATATAATTTTGCTCTAGTACTTCACTTATATCTTTTAGAGCACGGTGGTGGATTTGTTTTATAGAAACTATTGATCTATCATGCTTCACTTAGATTATTTTGAGAGTCTTAATAGCATGGTAATTTGCTTAAAATCCTAATATGCTTGGTATGCAAGATTAATAATACAACTCTCTTATGAGTGTGTTGAATATTATGATAAGTTTGATACTTGATAATTGTTTTAAGATATGGAGATGGTGATATTAAAGTCATGATGGTTGAGTAGTTGTGAATTTGAGAAATACTTGTGTTGAAGCTTGTGATTCCCGTAGCATGCACGTATGGTGAACCGTTATGTGATGAAGTCGGAGCATGATTTATTTATTGATTGTCTTCCTTATGAGTGGCGGTCGGGGACGAGCGATGGTCTTTTCCTACCAATCTATCCCCCTAGGAGCATGCGCTTAATACTTTGCTTTGATAACTTGTAGATTTTTTCAATAAGTATATGAGTTCTTTATGACTAATGTTGAGTCCATGGATTATACGCACTCTCACCCTTCCACCTTTGCTAGCCTCACTAATACCGCGCACCTTTCGCCGGTATCATACACCCACCATATACCTTCCTCAAAACAGTCACCATACCTACCTATTATGGCATTTCCATAGCCATTCCGAGATATATTACCATGCAACTTTCCACCGTTCCGTTTATGACACACTCCATCATTGTCATATTTGCTTAGCATGATCATGTAGTTGACATAGTATTTGTGGCAAAGCCACCATTCATAATCCTTTCATACATGTCACTCATGCATCATTGCATATCCCGGTACACCGCCGGAGGCATTCATATAGAGTCATATTTTGTTCTAAGTATCGAGTTGTAATTGTTGAGTTGTAAGAAAAATAAAAGTGTGATGATCATCATTATTAGAGCATTGTCCCAAGTGAGGAAAGGATGATGGAGACTATGATTCCCCCACAAGTCGGGATGAGACTTCAGACGAAAAAAAAGGAGAAAGAAAAGAGGCCATAAAAAAGAGAAAAGGCTCAAATAAAAAAAATAAAAAATGAGAGAAAAAGAGAGAAGGGACAATGTTACTATCCTTTTACCACACTTGTGCTTCAAAGTAGCACCGTGATCTTCATAGTAGAGAGTCTCTCATGTTATCACTTTCATATACTAATGGGAATCTTTCATTATAGAACTTGGCTTGTATATTCCAATGATGGGCTTCCTCAAATTGCCCTAGGTCTTCATGAGCAAGCAAGTTGACTGCACAATCACTTAGTTTCTTTTTGAGCTTTCATATACTTATAGCTCTAGTGCATCCGTTGCATGGCAATCCCTACTCACTCACATTGATATCTATTGATGGGCATCTCCATAGCCCGTTGATACGCCTAGTTAATGTGAGACTATCTTCTCCCTTTTTGTCTTCTCCACGACCATCACTCTATTCCACCTATAGTGCTATATCCATGGCTCACGCTCATGTATTGCGTGAAGATTGAAAAAGTTTTGAGAATGTCAAAAGTATGAAACAATTGCTTGGCTTGTCATCGGGGTTGTGCATGATTTAAATATTTTGTGTGGTGAAGATGGAGCATAGCCAGACTATATGATTTTGTAGGGATAACTTTCTTTAGCCATGTTATTTTGAGAAGACATAATTGCTTTGTTAGTATGCTTGAAGTATTATCATTTTTATGTCAATATGAACTTTTGTCTTGAATCTTTCGGATCTGAATATTCATACCATAATTAAGAAGAATTACATTAAAATTGTGCCAAGTAGCACTCCGCATCAAAAATTCTATTTTTATCATTTACCTACTCGAGGACGAGCAGGAATTAAGCTTGGGGATGCTTGATACGTCTCCAACGTATCTATAATTTTTGATTGCTCCATGCTATATTATCTACTGTTTTGGACATTATTGGGCTTTATTATCCACTTTTATATTATTTTTGGGACTAACCTATTAACCGGAGGCCCAGCCCAGAATTGTTTTTTTGCCTGTTTTAGGGTTTCAAAGAAAAGGAATATCAAACGGAGTCCAAACGGAATGAAACCTTCAGGAACGTGATTTTCTCACCGAATACAACTCAGGAGACTTGGACCCTACGTCAAGGCACGTAACAGGAGGCCACGAGGTAGGGGGTGCGCCCTACCCTACCAGGCGCGCCCCCACCCTCGTGGGCCCCCTGTTGCTCCACCGACGTACTTCTTCCTCCTATATATATCCACGTACCCCCAAACGATCAGATACGGAGCAAAAACCCTAATTCCACCGCCGTAACTTTCTGTATCCACGAGATCCCATCTTGGGGCCTGTTCCGGAGCTCCGCCAGAGGGGGCATCGATCACGGAGGGCTTCTACATCAACACCATAGCCTCTCCGATGAAGTGTGAGTAATTCACTTCAGACCTACGGGTCCATAGTTCGTACCTAGATGGCTTCTTTTCTCTTTTTGGATCTCAATACAATGTTCTCCCCCTCTCTTATGGAGATCTATTCGATGTAATCTTCTTTTTGCAGTGTGTTTGTTGAGATCGATCAATTGTGGGTTTATGATCAAGTCTATCTATGAATAATTTTTTAATCTTCTCTGAATTCTTTTATGTATGATTGATTATCTTTGCAAGTCTCTTCGAATTATCAGTTTGGTTTGGCCTACTAGATTAAGCTTTCTTGCAATGGGAGAAGTGCTTAGCTTTGGGTTCAATCTAGCGGTGTCCTTTCCCGGTGACAGTAAGGGCAGCAATGCATGTATTGTATTGTTGCCATTAAGGATAAAAAGATAGGGTTTTCTTCATATTGCACGAGTCTATCCCTTTACATCATGTCATCTTGCTTAAGGCGTTACTTTGTTTTTAACTTACTAGCACATATGCTCGTGCGTTGCTACGGGGAAAAATTGATGTGTCCACTAACATGCCCATGAACGCGGCATGACAACATCCACCGGAAGTAAAAATACCTCACCCACCTGTTTTACTCACTAATAATTGCACAATCATGTTAATCATGTTCAAACTCATCGAGATCAACATGTTGTAGTCTAGTTCAAATTATTCAACCTGACATTAGTTTGAAATAATCAAAATTGACTTTATATCACAACAATCTGCAATAACAACCAATAAACAATAAGCTTTAATAATAAACAATTACAACACAAATACAGTAGCTAGTAATTTCTATCCATCTCTCTAACTGTCTCTTCCCTTTGTACAATATAATGGCATCATCGCACAAATAATGGCAACATCAGTACAAAGGAAAACGAACAAAATTGCTCCAAATCTCAATTCCAATCTATGTATTGCCATGTACAAAGTTTCCCCAAGCAGAGCGTAGGTGCCAAAGAAGAATGAGAAGAAGCCCCCCAAAAAAGCAAAAAAAAAAATACAGCAGAAATAGAACACCACACAGCAGCAGCACACAATCTCGGTCTGAAAAAAGTGTGAGAAAGGAACTATTTACCTGATACAAAAAAAAAGACAATTCCCTATTGCCTTAAAAGAAGCTATTGTGGCAATACGGGAGTTTATGGTAACCTCATATAGTCATGTGAAAATCTCAAAGCATCTTTGCTTGAAATACTCTTCAGGTGATTTGCCAAAATTAGGTGTGCCATTATGCTTGGCAAACTCAACAATCCGCTTTCTGTAGTTCATTACCTACTACAGTATTTGGCAAACTGAAAATAATGTGTAGTGGAGGGCACAAGTGTACGTCAAAGGGGATCATAAGCCAAAGTATGTTTAATAAATCACCATAGAAAAGCACAAACCTGAGTGTGCAAACAGAATTGTTGGCGATTGGAATGGGCTTCGATGAAGAAAATTTCCGATCGACAATTTTAGATCACGAGAAATCGCAAATTACTAACAGCTTCCTCCAGGAATCTGACATAAATACAACCCCAAAAGCAGTGATAAATGCTTCCCCCTTGAAGCAGTAAGGACAACTTACCATATCTATATACTTTCTTCTCTTAAGCTCATCTCCAACATAAATTCTCTGAAAATAAATACACCAAAGATGGATTTTTACCTTTCTTGGAACTTTAGCACTCCAAAGCTTCAGCCAACCATTGTGTAATTCTACTGAAGAAGACGTTCCACCTTTTTTATCCATGTTAATAATGAGATCTTCTTGCCTTTTCAGCTTGAACACGGAAGGCCCTGTATGCTTGTAGCAGCTTGGTAGTGACGCAGCTTGGGTGGGGATGTGGAAGGCCTCGACACCACGTTTGGGCATCATGCACACCTCCTTCTAGCGCTCGTCCTCGTCGAGCCCCACCAGCGGCTCCATGGCGTAGATTGTATCTACTGCTGTATCTTTTCGCATGAACAATTCAGTGTACAACGTGTACACACAACACACATCAGCTTGCTTCAGGAGCACATGAGGTCGTGATAGGTAACATAATTACGGTTAGGCAATATGTGTGTCGTTCAGTTCAACAAAATACCAATTTCATTTGGTCAAGTCTTAGATTTTGTTCTAAATAACCAAATTCACTCACGGATGTTCACGACTGTGAGAAGGCAGCCAACATGAGAATCCAAATCACTTGGGTTTGATCTATCATCCATGCCGCGTATGCTAACTCAATGCAGTAACATGGAATGACTCCATCTGCAGTTGCTTGATTTGCCACCATACCAAACTCTCCACCGCTTAGATCGACATAAAGGTGGTGACTGGAGTTTAGAGATTTTTCTTCATGGGAGTTATGCGTATGGACAGAGGAGAGTCTTGTTGTTAATTACGGGACCATACCCGGCGTTCCTACAGATCGGGGTCTCCTTCCACGGCGAGAAGGGCTGCCTCGAGGGCCTGGACTTGTTAGAATAGGCCAGCGACTTGGTGCTCCGGCGGCCTAGATCGGACATGATGAGGATGATGGACACAACCCTTCTTGGTGCTACTGTAAATTCTGTTGGGAAAATGCAATGCATCCCACTTCAGATGGTTCGTTTAGCTCTATAACAGATGGCCCGATATGATTGAATTAATTTATTAGCACTCAGCAGTCACATGATTAATCAATCAAAAAGATTAACAGATGGCCCGACATAAACTGTGAGCATCTTTTATCTTAGCCTCATGATTAATCAAGTTTCGGATAGTCCTGTACTACCTCAGCGTTGTCTTCCTGGTTAGGACAGATCACTGCATGAAACGTACACATGATTAATCAGTCAAAAAGGACTATCCGAAAAATAAACCAAAACTTGTAGGATTGGCTAATACCTTTCTTTCACCATGCGTGCTTTCCATGAGATAAATCCATATTGTAGCGCAAGAAACAACACAGGTTTCCAGCTTCTAAGGGCAACATTACCAATGTTTAAGGGATGTAAACCATTAACCATCAACATCCTTGTCTAGGCTAATGCCGCTAAGAATATTTTCCACATCCATATGCTGATTTACACAATATCATCATACAAAAAGAAAGCTTGATGATGCATTATACCAGCAAAACATGGACATAAACAAAGTTGAATCCTGACCAACATATACTGAAAACAAAAACTGAAACCAAATACAACTAAAGTTGCTCGTCTATCACCATCAAAACTAAAATACTTCGTATTATTCAGTTAGATCAAAACCGTTCTCTAGCACATCTCAAATGAAATATTTTGCTAATTCATGAATCAATCCACATGCATTATCCATCACATTAGTAAGTAGCATAGATACATGTCATTGTAGCTGAGAATAAATTAGAGAGAGATGTTTTCGGTGCATCAAAAGAGGAACTTTTGGTGGCTGCTCTCCATCAAATATCAATGGAATCTCGATACTAATTAGAGAAGGGAGAGGAACTTACAGTGGCTGCTCTGCATCAAATGTGTCAATGCAGCACATGTTTTTCCTCTTACCTAGGCCTTGTCCCATCGGCTGCCGTCCAACAGCAGCAGTAGCACCACCGGAGCAAGCTACCACCGGGGCTCCAACCCACCCCCGCAGGATCCCGCCGCCCCTTCCTGAAGTCTCCTTCCTTTCCTTCTTCCTCCCGGCTCTCTCTCATCTCTCTCTCTCTGACCGTACTCAAGAGAGCTGTTGCAGGAGACGGGCACCACCAGAACTTTCACGCCGCTTCTCGCGTCCTCTCCTCCCCTCTGTCCCTCACAGGTGCAGGGCCACCGTATCCATGGAGAGACTCCGCCAGAGCTCCCCATCTCGGTCGGAACCGGTGAGGAACGCCGCCGCCATGAACTTGGAGTTCAAGCCCCGCCGCCTGACCTCCTCCCGCGCTTCGTAGATCGCCTCCACACCGTCCCCTGAACAGGATCCGGACCTGCCTCGACTCCTCGACCGGATCTGGCCGGAGATCGCCGCCACCGCGCCCAGCGTTGTCTGGATCGTGACCCCATCTCGCTCGGAACAGATGTTGATGGACTGCGGGCTGATTATGTAAAATATGAGATGTTTTTCTGAAAAACATGCCGAACGAAACGTCTTTCACTTAATCGTGGACTGCGGGCTGATTATGTAAAATATGAGGTGTTTTTCTGAAAAACATGCCGAACGAAACATTTTTCACTTAATCGTGGACTGCGGGTTGTATTACCCTAAATCACAGAGACGTTTTTGAAAAAACGCCGCGATGGTGAACCCGGAGACTCAATCTGTGCTTTATTATTACTAGCAAAAGGACCCGTGCGTTGCAACGGGAGAAAAGAAATCCTTATCATCAAAAAAATATTTGCAAAGGAAAATTCGCCGCACATTCTTCTCCGTGAAGCAATAGTTCTTCTCAAATATGCCCATGTGTTGTAACGGGAGAAAACACAATAAAACGACCCAAAACCCTGCCCATTTGCTCCACCCACACACACATGTCTACGTCCTCTATTTCTACATCCTCCATTTGAACACAACACCCCACTCGTGTTACGGCTTATTCTCTCTCTGTGTCAACATATTAGAAACTAAAATAATGTAACTAAAAATCAAGTGTCCACAATATTCTCATAAAATGCAAATGTTGAAAGGCTACGCTACACAATATAGTATAAAGCGGAATTAACATCAGGGCTAGATTTGCCAATACAACAAGGAAATGTTGTGCTAATAAGTTTGCCAGGAATATGTTAGAAAAGCGACAAAAGCGCTAGCACATCACTCACAAAATAGGTAGATACAACATATTGTGCAAATTAGCTAAAGAATCACCCTCATACAAAAATATAGCGGTCAGAAATCACGCGCGAAAAAAAAGACAATATGATATTTTGACTAAATGTTCTACTTAGTATATTCACACCATTATTTAATTCTGTTTTTGTTAGCCCCCGTCATGCATGTCGCAATATCAGGGATTTTTTTTTTTGCCTATTTAATGGATCTTTCCTTTTCCCCCATCAACCGTTCATGCAAGTCTCTCTCTTTAATTCCGTTTCACCACGCATGCCAGACCCATTTACTGGGTCTTTCCTTTTTCTCATTGCCCACCATAATCTCCCACAAACATGCAAGTCCCTCTTTAATTCCTTTTTTGTTAGCGATAAACTACTAAAAAATTAGTCACTTGGAAGACAGTTGAGAAGTCAACTGACACTAAGAAATGAACGCTGCAAAGGGTACATATTTTTCACTACAAACCACAACATGATGCGGATCATCACTACCAAAAGAAAATGGACATTGCCATGGATAGAGGTAGGATAACCAATTTCTTTGAAAGAAGGGAGGTAGGATAACCAGTTGCATAACTTCTAGGCTTAGCATGCTGGAGCCCTGGAAATACAGGTCAAAACAAAGCGACACAACCCACTCGATGAGATTGCTATTGATGCCTTCCTCATAAGATTAGCCTTGTCCAGTGGTTGTGGTCGTGATCACTTTAGTACTAAATGGAAAACCAAAGTAAAAAAACAGAAAATTCCCTCCAGTCCGTTGGGTCAATTGACCGAATAGTTAGCATGCAAATGGCTGACGAAGCTCGGGAAAGCTATGATCATCCTAGATGGAAACTGCAACGACGCGGGGGTGGCCCCAGGTGTCGTGCGTGGTACAACATCGGCCGGAGCTCGCGGAAAGGCCGGAAGTCGGAGAGGAGGTCTGGCAGTGCGAAAACTCAGAGAAGGACAAGCTGTGTTGTGTGTCGGGATAGTGATATGGGGTGGAGATCCCAATTCAGAAACGGACCGTTTTTTAGTCACTTCAACCTGGACTGCGAGTTGATTGTCCGAAAACAAAGACAAAGTATCCCACACCGTACTACTAAAAGTGTATAACAATGGTTGATTCGACATTGTGGTCCATTTTGTGTAATAAAAAACAATTACATTAAATTAAACCTCCCTTTTTTCAAACAATAATTTAGATGTTGCGACAAGAGCCCAAACATTAGCACATGCGACAGGAGCACATCAGCAAAACGCAACAGTAGTACAGGATGGGCTTGTTCCTACTTCCTAAATCTACATACTTTCTCGAACAGCCGCTCTATGTCTAACTTGCATAAACATAATCTACTAAAAGTATAGCAAACTATTATAACCACCAATAGCAATTTAAATCAATTCCCCAAGTCAATAATACAAAATATATGGTATTAATGTTATTGTGTTTCGCTAGCAACACATTACTAAAGCTTGGAAAGGATCATGCTCACATGTTGAAGCGGTTCTGGCACATGACATCCTACGGACATATAAAACAAAGACAAAAGGGGCCAGGAGACAAATCAATTGAAAGAGAAAGGAATATTTCCTCTGGACCATACATGATCTGATGCGCACGTACATGATGAGTTGATGGACTGCACGAGATGCTTCTTCTTGTGAGTGCTTCTCTAGCTCAGCCATCGAATTAAGGAGGTTGACGTCCTTCTGCAACAGCTGCTCGGATTCCCAACAAGACAAATATGTTAAATCCATGGCAAACAGCAGGGAAGCAGGAGCATCATGCCGCAGGATAGTGTCCACCACACTTATGCATGTGCTGTTCGGCACCATTATTTTTTTGGCACTATAATCGAAGAGAGGGGAAACCAATATTACTGTTTGCACAATAGTGCTTCTCTGCTAAATACTTAAGAGATTAATTGTACAGCCTCATTTATATCCTCTGGTTTCTCCAGGTAAGCACAACCTTTGAGGGGAAACTACTGAAGAAGAGAAACTTGCCATGAGAGATGACATCCCAATAGACATTGTTGAACTGCTTTTCAAAAGTCAGGATGAGAGACCATGGATAACTAAGGCTTCTGCTGAAGATTGACACTACTTTTCAGCAGAAGCATTTGAAATCATGCTACTTTTCAACAGAAGCCTTTGGAATCAGATAGTTCTAGAATTTTGTAGCAAGCTAGCAGACAAATAAAGATGGAGGGAGAGGGAGGAGAGATGCTGTCCGGAAGGCTTGCCTGGAGCTGGATGTGGTCACAGAGCGACAACGAGCCATGGAGGGGGCACGCTGGAGGGAGCAGCTTGGGTTCTCGGCATCTTCCATGCTTGCTCTCCCTCATCCTTCCTCGTTCTCTTCCAGGAGCACGGCGGAGCAACCATGGCGCTGCCCCGGAGAACCACGACGCCTTGTGCCGCCGACGCTCGCCTGGATCCGGACGCCACCGTCGTTCTGTGCGTCCAGCCCATCCGCCGCCGCCCTATGCAGGCCTCACTCGATCGGATCCGATCGGGTCGAGCCGGAGAGCCGCCTGCCGCCCCACACGCTCGTTGACCCGCCTCGATCCAGAGATAGGGGTAGGCGTGCCGGCGGGGTCGGCGGTGGCGGCGGTGGCGGCGCGCGGCGGCGGCCGGCTGCGCGCGCTGAGGTGGGGCGGGGCATGCCGGGAGGTGGCGGCGGGCTGGAGGTGGGATCGGGAGGCACGGTTATGCGGCGTTGACCGCCTGAACACCCCACGCATGGGCCGCCACAGCTGCATCCAGCCCAGACGCAGAACATGCATGCTAGATGGGCTGAAGCCCAGGCGCGGAAGACGCATGATTGAATTGCGAGACAGAAATTTAGTACCACCTCGTTTATATTGCGATTTTGTCCATATAAATCGTAAAAGCGTATTATGACATGAGAAGAAAGCGTATTGTGACGGTGAACCCGGAGACCCAATCCGTACTTTATTATTAGGTAAAGACTAGTACAAATGCCCGTGCGTTGCACCGGGCGAAAAAAAGGGCACAACCTACTTTCATTTGCCATTGTGCACCATTTCTTATATTCAATTTTAATAAACATCTATGATAAGGTTAAACATGGAATTTTTCTTATTTTTAATAAAATTTAACGTTTGCATACAAATGGAACACTTTTTTTAAGAATAGTTAACGCTTTTATGAAATTGGAATATTTCTCTAAAAAGAACATTTTTCTATCAGATGCTTTTCGAAAAGAATGTTTTGTTGTACATTTTTAAGTGGAAATATTTTTTCTTAAAAATGGAATATTTTTTGGAAATTTTTAAGCTTTTTAAAAAAAGTGCAAACATATTTTGTTGAAAAATAGCATGAACATTTTTAAACTATATTTGTTGTGTTAAGTTTTTTACAGATAGTCTTTTTAGGGTATATTTTGGGAGTTTTTACAGATAGTTGGCTGTTTGGTTGGGAAGAGTTCCCCTATGACAAATTAAAATTAGCATACTTTCATCTTGTAAAATGAAGTTGCAAAGGTTCAAAGCATTTCTTGATTTTGTACCGCCTATCATTTGTAAAGATAGTAAGGTGTCCAACGTTGCGACAGGATAAGTACCTGATGATGTCCAAAGGATTGAGAAAGGACATCAAAGATAACAAAAAAGTGAAGAATGGCAATGAACAATTTAAGAGCCGCAAGTATCTAGCAAGAACAGACAGGTGTACCAGTAGATCAACCAGCCGTTATTGCACAATCGTACGGGCAACTATAAGGTCTAGCACTGGGCTGGGCACAACATATCTCTGGAGCAAGGGTTGATCATGACCCTACAACAGAAGGGAAGGAATATGGTACAACTAATAATCCAGCCATCAGGCGATGCATCCTCTTCTCCGAAGGCTCTCCACCGCATCCTTGATGATCTTTTCCAAAGGAGTGAAATGCAGGCCCAGTGCCATCAGCTTCTTCGGCACCACCTCCACCCTCACCAGCCTAGGCTGCGTGTCCTCAGGTAATCTGCCGACCAAACCGATCAAACGCAAAGAGATTAGCACCGTGAAAACAGTCCATTCATGTCGTCGTTTGTTATGAAATTATTGTTCTCCAAACATGTGAAGTATGTGTTCAGTGTGTGTTGCTTACTTCGGGACTTCGTAGTCGGGGTAGAGCTCCGCGACTTGGGACGCGAAATTGCTCAAGTGACATATGGGCTCCACACAGAGGTGCCTCCCGGATGCAGCCGGGTTTTCAAACAACGTGATATGGGCTAACGCGACATCTTCCACGTGGACTGGCCCGATGAAGAAATCCTTATACTCCTCTGTGCAACCTGTGTGTGTAGTGAAAGATGGGTTGAGGAAATGTTTCCTTATCATAGTAACAAATCACACACTAAACCGGACAAGAAGTCTTCTGAATAGCAAATGCATCATTGCCAGGGTGACGAATGACAATGGATGATGATTTTTCAATCTATGATTCTTATGCCAATGCACAGGCATTGTTTACGTAAAGTATGGAGCAGAAAAGGGTTTCAGATATGACAAAAACATGCAGTTTTACTCTTTAGTATACTAACCACTGCAGGATATTCAGTACATCGGTATTAGCTTCATTTCAGCCAGTTCTCTCCTCATGAAACTAATTTGCAGAACTTGTTACTTTTCCTTGCTTTTAACAATTTATTGTTTCAGGTGTAGATTATATCCGAAGAACTCTGGGAGGAAGAAAAATTGGTAATATAAAGTACGAAGTTAACTATATATACCGCATCGTTGTATCTGGAGTAGTGAATCCGAAACTTTTTGTTCTACTGAACCTATATAAATCTCAGATTCTCAATCCAAGAGCTTCTAACTCTTCTCCTCGACATCAGTAACGCCCATTTGTATCTCAATTATGGTATGGAGTGAAATCTAGGGTAAAATAGAAATGATTGAATAGTCTTAGCAATGCTTTTGCAAGTTTAAAACACAACTTTCAGTGATGGGAGAAGATCAAAATTTCATGTTACCTACATGTTCAGTAAAACATGAGTACATTGCTTGCAATACGGCCTATAAGTAGGATCAAGATTTCAAGATCAGCGTTTCTGCACAAGAGAGTTTCACCAACAGTAGCAAGTTACCTGGTGGGGTATAACAACCACGGCTGCTCGCTGGAGTCCGACCGTAACGACGTATTCATATGTAAATATATATTCAATAAATATGTAAAGCCCAAATCTGTATTTTATCAATTTATTGAAGCTATAACTTTTATATTTTAGCATGACATGATTAATATAGAAAACTATGTAGGTTTGCAGCATGATAATTATCAAAATGACTTTGTATATAAACTACCAATAAGATATTCCAAGTTGTTCCGAAAATAACAGAGAAATGTTACTACATACCCATACTCCTCAGGCATATTTTTCTGTCGTTATTCATACGTCATTGCATCACACACACACACACACACACCAGAATTGATCGCATCAAGTGTACTCCATTGCATCTGCCAACATTAATTGCGATATATGTCAGTGTACATAGATATCAAGAAAACTTACAAACTTTCATAGAAATAACTTCAGGAATCTTACAGTTGGAGTTGCTGTCAAAATTATTCTCCATAGATCACGTGCTAGTTTTTTTTCTTTCTTTTTTTGCCTAAAGCTCTCCATCTTCACTGCATAATTGTTACGTAGGTTGAAGTGGACCATGTTAGATCAATACAATAGGCTAATTCCCATAAGAGAAATGATTTTGCAGGATACTTCGACAAATAAGTTAATGAAATTTTGCAACCTGGTAAGCAAAAGAGGTAGGCGCAAGATGAGAATTCACATGCAGTTGCAGAATAAATATGATGTGTCACCAATTAAATTGCTCTCGTCAGATTTGTTAATCATAATGGCAATCTTGGGGGAAGAAGTAGAGGGCCCTGAAGCAGGTAGGACGACACGAAGGCAGACCATGTGTGCCGCAGCTTGCGGAACTGAAATTTAAACAAGCAGCAGTTCAGGTTACATGAGAAAACTGGAAATAGTTATTTACTAAGGTTTAGTCAATATAAGGAAAAGACGGGTAGAAAACATACTATACCCAATTCATGGTACATGTCTCTGAGTCTTTCAACAATTTTATAGCCCTGATCCTTGTCCCTTTCTTTAGAAACACTGAAATCCTCCTCAAAGTTAGAAATTCAGACTATACTACTTAGCTGCAGTATAACACCCTGACCTGAACTCTTTATTTGGTGCCAGGTAGCACTTTGATGCCGTATTTATATGTTCCAAAACTGTAGGTGGACTGGTGGAGTACTACTTCAATGATGAGGATCTTCTGATGCATATCATGCCAACGATTACCTCTCTTTGGACATCTTCCTTAATTTAGTAACTCAATTTTCTAATGGGAAACTAATGGCAGAGATCCTATAGACCTCTGATGCAAATTACCTATCCACGACAGAGTCATAGAACAATCAAGCTATTCTTTTTCTTTACTAATATTGCGGGTTGTACAGATCCGGCTAGACCTCACCGCCGACAGGGAGGCATTGAGGTGGGGGGCATGTTCATCGTGATACTCATTAGCATGGCAATGAGAGGGCCTTCCGGCCCAGCGGCTTCATCAACCAGCGCATGTGCCACTGCCATATACAAGAATCATCTACACAGAATTTCTGTTTAGTGCGTTCATGCCTTTTTAATTTGCCAGTGATCGATGCGTGGACTGCCGGAACATGCATTCTAATCAACGGGCGGTGGTGCAGACACTACAACAAATGCAATCAATTCAAAGTCAGAAACAGAAAAGGGATAAGCAGCAGCTAGACCATTCACCAATTGTAGTAACTGCTTCATCTTACAGGCCACACAACTTCAAGAGCATAGCAAGCAAGCAAGCAGAAGCAAAAAAACTAAAGCAACAAAGATAAAAGTCAAACAGCACTCACCGACGGCAACTGGAGCTCTGCGCGGCCCCTGCCAGCGCCATCGCAGACCACCAGCTCGAACGGCCCTACCATGTCACGGACCCTAACGCCGGAGCCGAATGCCAGGTCGCCATCGCCGGTCACGAAGTCGACCCCGTCAGGCCCGACCACCTCCTCCACCGCGGGGGCGTCGGGGCGGCTCCAATCGACGGCCCCGTCGGAGGCCCGCGCCAGCGCGACTGCGGGGCCCCATGCGGGCGGGGAACTCGTAGCACTGCACGGCGTCGACGAGCGCGCCCTCGGCGTCGAGCGACCAAACCCGGACCTCTGCGTCGGGGTCCCAGCCGTACTTGTCGACGATGGCGTCGATGACATCGTCGAAGAAGGTGGGATCCGGGGCGAGCACCGGCTGACGGCCCGCGAAGGCGTAGGCGTGGGAGGAGGCGTTGGAGATGGCCGCGAGCGGGGACAGCAAGGAGCAGTGCGAGGAGAAGTAGGAGGATCGGGCAGGCGTAGGAGGTCCGATCCCCCCGGAGGCCCGGACCAGCGTCGCCGCCATCTTCGTCCTCATGGTGTGTTGGGGACGACGGCCTGGAGTCGGGATTGGGGCAGGCGGAGACGGGCGTTGCGTCCGTCCGTTCGGGTGAGAACGAATCGTTTTTTTACTTATTACTACTAACTTAAATCTGGAGCGCGGGTTAATTACCAGAAACTTGAGGGGGGTTTAGCAAAACTGCCGCGACGGTGAACCCGGATACCCGATCCGTGCTTTATTATTAGGGAGAGACTAGAAACTAGAAAAAAGGCCCGTGCGTTGCAACGGGTACAAATAAATAAATTTATGCTTAAAAGGCTAAAAAATATTTTACCACTCAAACAGTTTCAAGTACCAAAACAATTTTCTTTTGATTTGTGCAAAACAAACATGACAATCACTAAGCTGCCTTATAGTCAGAGATTGAATCACTAAGCCGCCCCTTGTAAGCAATAATGATAGAGTTGCGTGCAAGTGTAAGGTCAGGAAAGGTTAACTTTTAGATGGGCAGCCAGAATTAATGATGATATTAACAATAGCCTTGTTATAGTACCTGACGGTATATGGGTGACGGAACTTAAAATCCAATAAGAAGTATTGGCCACAGGTTCCAGAACGTTTATCAAATGATTGAAACGTTCACATTGAGGCGCTGTCGTCAATAGCATGCATCATAGAATAAAGTCAGAAGCAATAGCAATGCAAGTACTCAAACATGGAGGAAAAAAGGTAAAAGTAATACAAACAGAGTACTATAGAGAACTGCCAATATCAATGGCAAATACTGAAGTGAAGGAAGCACCCCCTAGATTTCCTCTTGACTACAACCAGATTAACCAAGTTGATAAATAGACTTTTATCCTCGACTGACCATATACAATACTTTTATCCTCATACTCTCATACGCATGCAAAACTCTGCATTGGGTGTTTGAGCACCAGCTAGTTTGTACCCCGTGTCAAAACTAACGCCACCTGTAATCTGCCTTCGCCACACCTCATCCTGAAGCTCTGAAGCTTACTATTTGTGCGCCTCCAGTTGTTGTCGTCGCAGCCATACAATCTGCCGTTGTGCCATGGTGGTGGTACTGTCATGCTGCCGATGGCGTCGATGGTGTGCATGATCCATCAGGTAATGTAAGCGTAAGCCATGCCACCGCCCACCGCAGCCGCAGTACATGAAAGGGTCGTGCGACCACTGCATCCCACCAAGAAAAGGATCATAGCATCCCGAGGGAAATACAGCGTTGTACCCGTATCCATGATCTGCATGTCTAGTGCGCGCCTCTGCCATGCCCGTCTCCTGCCCCTTTCCTGGCTCATGCCGCAGGAGCCAGCGTCGACTATTCCATCATTGTGCTCCTCCAAGGCCGTGCCCTTCTTGGAAGAGGCGTACATGGATGATGCCGCTCTCCCACACGGCGGCCAGACTTTGAGTTTGAGGCGTGCCCACATTGCTTGAGACGAAGCTCCTCTGGTTTTTTGTTCTGCTCGGAGCGCCGCTGGCCCTGACGGCGAGGATGTTGGAGATGGTGGTGCGTAGCGTCGGGTTGCGATCAGTCCGTCCGCGCTTGCCTTCGCCCCACACGCGCAATTGGGGTTGGCGACGATGTGAGCCCTGATGGACTGGGATTCACCATTAATTGCCAATAGTTATGACCAATATTTGAAGCCACTATTGTGGAGGATGCAGCTCGAGATCAACAATTCTAGCAATGACAGTACAATGTACAAAACAATTGATTTCATGTCAAATCTAACTCTTAGAAGGTCCCTAAAAAGGTCTGGACAACCAATACTCCTGTGATTCAATTCCATCAACCATCCCTTAAAGCATTTGTAAGCTTGACTTTTCCAGATTGAGTCAACACATGGAAAAATCACGTTGCTTACCTGAGAATCAGTGAAACTGTTTTGGATGATGGCTCCAACAAATGCTACAGATGATGGCTGCACGAATCAGACATGGATGGCACAAGCGCACTACTGCCATTAATGGAGCCGCGGAGCCGCAAAACATATATGATCCGGTCGAGAGGCCAGAGAGGTAGAAGCAGACCCTCCACCATGCTCTACCTGATTAACCAAAGGATGTTCAGAAACCCACGGTCCAGAACAAAAATTGATAACAATGATAATAAAACATGTAAAGTTGAAAAGGATTTTGCGAGTGTCTAGGGCCAACCTGCTCCAGCTCTAGCTTTCCATCCAATTCGTATTCCACCTTTTCTTGAGAGGGAAATTCGTTTCCGTCATCTCAAGAATTTTTCCTGGACACTGAAAACTAAAAACAGTTGGATTCAAGGGCAAGCCGAGTGGATCCATTAAGTCCCCGCAAAACTAAAAATTGCAAACATAAAAAACTCATACAGCTTTACATGTTTTTCCATTTTTTTCTCAAGATGGCAATCATAATGCATAAAGAGAGAGGCCAAAAGATTGACCAAATGCATATGTAACTGCTACTTTTGGCCCAACAAATGTATATTTAATTGCTACTGTGATCTTGACTTTTCCAGATTGAATCAATACAATCTTTTTCGGTGCATCAACCATCTTTCAATTGACAATTGATTCACTAATTGTTCTGAAAATACATGGCATTAGTTCAAACCGAGGGGATTCAAAGATCGGAGAGAAATCAGACCGGAGAAGGGTAAGCGGAAAAACTTCATGAAGATTTTGATTGCCGCTGCTGCTGTCCTCATGCCTCAACCGCGACCTTCCAAGCGCCCCCACACCCGCGTACTTCCACCGCCAGCGCCGTCGAGGCCTTGCTCGTAGGATCGCCCCTGCAGTTGTCTCCTATGATTTGTGTGGATGAAGGAGTGGCTGCTGGCGAAGCCGGCGGGGTTGGGGGAACCATTGTTGAGGTGGAAGCAACGGGGAGGAATCCCGGCGGTGGCAGGCAGGGGGAGCCATCAACGGCCGCATCGTTGATTGTTGCCGGCGGTGGGAAGCCGCGGGTGTGGGACACTTGGGGTAAGAGTAGGCGCGCCGACGAGGTAGGAGGCGGCGGCGCACGGCGGCGCCGGGCTGGGCGTGGCAGGACGCCACGGCGCGGGGAGGGGCAAGGCGTGGCAGGAGGCGACGGCGCGGGGAGGGGCAAGGCGTGGCAGGAGGCGGCGGCGAGATGGAGGTGCAGATGGGATCGGGAGGCAGGTTCGTGACTCGTGAGGGTGTCTTTTTTTTCTTTTCTCTCGTGTGCACCGGTTCGATTGACTTATCACGAGGACTGCGGGTTGAATACCCGAAACAACAGGGACCTTTGTGTAAAAACACCGTGACGGTGAACCCGAAGACCCAATCCGTGCTTTATTATTAGGGAGAGATATGGAAAAACATCATACATGAAATCAAAGAAAAATAATTATCTCTGCCTCTATTGGAATTAGTAGAAAAAAGAATGTAGCACTGCAATAACACACTCCAAGGCTAGTAACAACATTTAACATACTTATTTCTCCTTAGTACTTGTACTGCTCAATAAAAAACTCTTTCAAAGTCAAACCATGCCACTTCAGTACCAAGATTTATGCTCAAAGACGCAAGCAATCAATTGCAAAAAGACGCAGCATAGATAAATACCTTCACTCTTCCAAGTAGTTCATCATATCTCCAATGTCCTCGCAAAAATCTTTTTCTACAGTTGAAAGGACCCCTTATTTCAGTGTTCAATCTCATTAACTGCTGAATTATACATATAACATGTAAGATTTTATCTCTCCTATTAAAGCGCTGACAATAAAATCTAGAATATCTCCTTATTTGCAAGAATCTAATGCAACTTCAAGCATGTCCAATACACTCATAATACTAAATCCATTTTTATCCTTCTGACTCAAAGATTAAGAAGTATAAGATAGCATGAGGCTGAAGGAATCAAACACGACCTTGCACCGAACACAGCCACACAGGTACATAGAAAACCCAGATCCGACGAATGCGGCTGGACGTGGGCGAAGACAATTTGGTTCTGTATCTTCAAGCCAAGCAACTCTGTGTTCTTATCTCTCTGGCTCTCTGCCCAAATCTCATAGCCTGGACTGTGGCGAAGCAGCAGTACCACACACGCATGCGCTGAGGCTGCTCGAACTTATCCTCTTCACCTCGCCACCCCGTTCCAACGCCTCTGTACACACAACCCCGCCACCGTCGCCCCTGGCCAGCGCTGTCTAGCTTTGCTCCACACGGCCGCCGCGCAGCCGTCGGCAGGAGGGACTGCCGTCCTAGGTGCCATGGTAGCCAGCGTCGTGGTGGGCTTGGTGGAGCACGGGGCGGTCTAGTCGGGCACGGCGAGCGGCACCGTGGGGGCTGAGCGAGAAGTGACAAGAAAGTTCCGCGGAGGGGATCAATGAAGGACGCCCATGCAACTGCCGCTCCATCCTCTAACGCAACTACTGATGCGGCCGCGCACAGCCGCGGCTACCATCCGGTCTCGCAAACGCTCAAGCCATCGCAGCCGCCGCTCGGGTTGTCAGCCTCGTTAGCTTGGGAGGACCGTCGCGAAGACGGAGGCAGCGGTGAGCGGAAGGGTGGAGGGGTGACGGCAGGCTGTAGCGGGGGCGGCGGTGGATCCGCAGCGGCGAGCGGAGGCGGCGGCGGCGCGGGCTGTAGCAGCAGCGCCGGATCCGCTTGTGAGGAGAGGATAGAGGAGACTGCGCCGCTTCGCTCGAGACAAAGGCGCGGCGGTCGGGTGCGTCCGAAATAAAAAAAATTCACTAACGCTCGGGCCATTGGGGATTGCGGGTTGATTTCTAAAAACCACAGGGACCTTTGTGTAAAAACGCCGCAACGCTGAACCGGGAGACCCAATCCATGCTTTATTATTAGGGAGAGACTAGCACATATGCCCGTGCGTTGCAACGGGGTAATAAAGATAGACTTTATTTTGGTGGCAAACTTGGTCACAGTAGCTATATGAATTCTGTATAAATTTTGTTAAAATTTCCAAGCTATGTCGACAATGCATATAATCCCCACATCTTAATCTTGGATCAAAAACACGGAGGTAAACAAACTCCTGTAACTCTATATAAAACTACACTATATCCGCCGAATTGAAATTGTATTACATCGATTTTTGCACACTCAATGCTCCAAATTGATTAAGACAATTATGTCACAGAATTTGACTTCCAATATGAATTCAATCAATTACTTGGTACCGCCTTATACAGAAAGAGAATAGGCCATCAATCATTTTCCTACATCTATATATCTCATCTTTCTAAGCCTTAATTTTGATCAACATCCAACCATGATCCATCCTTGTCTCAACCTCGTTTCATATTTAATTTTGAACTATATAATAATGCAGCTAGTTTAAGGAATATGCACTGTCAATACTGCAAGGTTAGGTAACTAACATGTAATTTTATGTGATTGATATTGTATGAAATTCAATCAGCTAAGGATTAACAAAAATACTATGTCTTATGTTCTGAGCAAACATAAAAAAACCTACACTAATTATTTAATACGGTGCACCTTCTGTATTTCTGCTGAATCCTATTTGGTCATGTACACATATATATCCATCCAACATCTTGCCAACAATAAAACTCGAGTAGAGGATTAGCAATGTTGTTAATCAGGTAAATCAATATGCACCTTATGTTTTTTGCCGACCCCCATTTGCTTGTATATGTATGCATGCTGATCCATCCAGTTTCTTACCTACAGTCAACTGAAACCTGAATCCTGGCATGCATAGTGTGCCCACTGGACCGCCTCACGGGACAATACCGACGGTAGTTAAAGCGATGGCAGCACTGCCCTGACGATGCAAGGTGAAGCATATGTGCACGAACGCGAGATACAAAATAGGGTACCTGATTCTCAACGGGTTGTGCCGACGTCTTCTGCACAGAATCCTATTTTTTTTCTGGAAATCCATACTTGAGCGATCAAGCCTGGAGCAGTCAATGCGTGCACGCAATGTAGAATTGGAACCATCGATCCTATATGTAGAATTGGAGTCCATCTAACCTACACCTATGCTGCCGAACAACTGACGAATCAACACGGACTTCCACGGAAATCTTGACTTGGAAGACTGCAAAACGAAGCTTTTGCTCTTCCGTCATCAAGTATCACACTGAATTATTGGATTAGCAGTACGTATCGCCGCGTTAGTGACTGTGTAATTTTTTTAATACTAAGCCTAAATGGCCATCCGAGCCCAATGCGCCAACAGGCGACAGACCTCCCATGCTCGTTCGTTTCTACTATTTCACAAAAAAATGCTCAATCGTTTCTCCTTTCCCCAAATTTGCAGGAACTTCTCCCCTTCCCTTAATTGACAGGGTCCATGTGTGAGGCCTTCCTAGGCCTTTGACTCGACCAGCGGCTGCTCACTGATGCCAACTGTGGTCCGCCGGCCGCCGGCCTGGGCAACCATCGCCGCACTCCGCCTCCGGGCCGCCGTGACGTGCGCCGGCTGCCTTCTGCTGTTGACTGCTCCGCTGCTGGCCTGCTGCTGCTTCTCTGCTTCTCGTGCTTCCTGCTGGCTGCAGGCTGCCGACTTAGTCGGTGAACTGCTGCAGGATGTCGTTGTTTTTCTTGCAAACCGAGCACCTGCCAGATCGCTGTAGCTTGTGAGATTCCGCATTGTAATTCTAACGAAGTCGGCAGTACGGATAAATTCCGGCGAGGTTGACAGAGCGGCGAGATTCCGTCGACTTTGGTAGAACGACAAGACACCATTGTTGAGCACGAAATAATGACAAAATTGAGCTGGAGCTTCGGTCGAGGGAGTAGATGTGTATTTATATGCGCGTTCATCGGCCTTTGGAACAGCCAAAGGAGACCCTGCCAGAGTTCCTGCCGGGCTCCCCATGGACGCAGGAAGTGTTTGTGTCAGAGAAGGTTTCAAGCGCAGGAAAGATTGGATCAAAAATTGGAAAGATTGAATAAAAGAAGAGGAAGGAGATTGTGTTGGATCAAAGAAGAAGAGAAAGAAGACCTGGTCTGCCGTGGAAGGGCATCGAGCTGCTGTGCTCTACAAAGGAAGAAGCAGATCGATTGAAGAAGCAGGAGACCGGATCTGTTTTTTTTTAGGGATGGAGACCGGATCTGCTGGGTAACGCATCAGGGTATCTTTTTTGCAGAACGAAGGAAGGCCCAGCCTAATATAGAAAGGCATCGACGGCCCAACATCTCTATAACACACAGAACGCAATTAACTACGTAAAAACACACAGAAAACATAAAAATAGTACCACCTCGGATATGCAAGTAAAATAGTCCCACCTTGGATGTAATAAAACTGAAAGCGTAAATTCACGCGAAGAAAAGCGTATTGTGACGGTGAACCCGGAGACCCAATCCGTGCTTTATTATTAGGAAGAGATTATTATTACTAGTACAAATGCCCGTGCGTTGCACCGGGCACCATTTTTTGTATCTAATTTTAATAATTTTAATATACATCGATAATAAGGTTAAACTGATTAGTTCTTTATGTAGCATGAAGTTCGGACGTGAAGAAGCCGCCTTAGCGTTATCCATCTATTTTTATGGAAGAGTAATTTTTTCTTGGAATAGATTGTCTGTCATTTTCTTTTTGCTTTTCTGAAAAATGCGGAAAATTCCTTATTTAAAAGTTAGCATTTTCATAAAAACTGACACTTTTTTAAGAATAGTTACTATTTTTATGAAAATCAGTGCATTTCTTTGAAGAAGAACATTTTTGAAGAGCTTTCTTTGAAAAGTTTCTTTTGTGTAAGCAACAGTCCCATCAAACTTTCGCTGGTTGGTCGTAAGGATTTGGCAGGCTCGCTCCAGCCACCAGGAGTACACCGTGCCCTCCCGGAGGCCATCTTCACGTCATAATGTCTCGAATCGAAACAAGACCAAGCCGCGATCCTCCTCCAAACTTGGCGAGCAAAATAACAGTTCAGAAGAAGATGCTCCACTGACTCCTCCTGTGAACTGCACATCGAACAAATCTCGCTTCCTTGCCATCCTCTCTGGATCAGCTTGTCCGCGGTCAGAATCCTCCCAAGCGACAGGTGTCAACAGAAATTTTTTACTTTGTTTTCAGCCAAAGCCTTCCAGAAAGTTCGAGAGCAAGTGCTCGAGTAAGAGCCCCAGAACATTGCCTTGTAGGTTGAGCGCGTCATATACATTCCATCTGTTGTCCAACACCAGGAGACGACATCTTGGCCTGTGGTATTTGCACCTCTCTGATCAACAACCATAATTTGATGGATTCTTCATGAACTAACTCGGTGGTGTTGACCTGACGGAGTGCAGAAATCCATTTGTTCCCCTGAAGGGCTGTGCAAACAGAGATCTTCTTCGTTTTGAACTTGCGGAACATGCCAGAAGCGACCTCCCTGCGGACATAGCAAAAAGGAATCTAGCGAGTTCAGCATTCATAGCTCTAACACGTACTAATGAGGAACAGTAAAATCACTCAGCAAAGAGAAATTAGTAACCTGAACGTTTTATCTGTAAGAACATAATAACATGGTGCCTCTATGCAGTTTTGACATGATCATGTTTATGCCCCTAAACATTAGCCAAGTTCATGCACTTCTTGTCACATATGAATAGTGGATATTCATTTATACATTGCTTAAGTTACGAAGACTACAGAATAACATTTTTTTTTCTATAGAACTATCCATGCGGGTTAAAAGCATAAATATGGGGGAGGATCTCTCTTCCTATAGAAGCATATCGCGATGACATGCTAAAGAACGATTTGTGCTGGAGGCCCGATCCCCCGTCTTCAAGGCGGATCTCAAGAACAACACGGTCGGCGAGCAACATGTTGACGACATGGACATGGAGGTGCTCTGTATTAATGGTCAAACAATTTGCTTGATGGATGCACTTCATTGTAAATTAGGTGTTATACTTATCAAATAAAAATAAAATTCCAAATATAAATTGGGAACTACTGGGTGGTAAGGGAAGACTGCAGTTCATCCCCTCAATGATTTTCCAACAAGCTGTGTATCGTCAGTTCTTGCACGGAGAGGATTCAATCATGTATGTATACAAACTTATCTGAAAGTTTCCATGTACGTTCTAGTGTGTCATCTTTTCTAGATCAATGGTCCAGCTAGGAAGCAAATCACGGGAGCAGCTGCACTAAACTGACACTTAATAACAAATTAACACCTGATCACTACACTTTGAACATAAGATTTCCGAAAAGTGCAGGTCAATGGCAGCGTACATTGCTGGAGATCCAGAGAGGCAGGGCTCGGCGAGCAGGGGCGGGGCATAGAGCGCGGCGGCTGCAGCTAGAGCCTCCGCATCCGTGTCGACGTAAGCCTCGGCCGGATCCGACGCGCTGATTCTGACGCTGCCGTGCGTCCTCCTCCTCCTCCCGGTCGTTGGCTCTTATCTAACAGTATAAGAAGCAGGCATGGGCACACAGAATATGATTTAAGAAAACTGACAGGATGCACAAGCTGGGACGCAACTCATGTTTCGGTAACGCACCTTAAGCTCCTCGTTTTCCAGCTCACACTTGTATAAAATCTTTAGATCCTCATTTTCACTCTTTAGGGAATTAGGTGTTCTATATTCAGTGCAGCAGACAAGGGTAGCAGTCCGTAGCAACCTGATTATGTAAAGATTAGGTGATATGCGCTGCTAGTAGCAAGCAGAGTAGCAGCTGAGGAAATGCTCCTCTTACCGGGGAACATCCGGTCATCGTCGGAGCGCCATAGGGACATGCACGTCGCCTCCCACATCCTCCAGTTCTCATCCGCCTGACATCTCCGCGAGCACACGCTAGTCAGTAGCATCAGTGAGGAGCCGATCGAAATCCTAGGATAAAGAGGAGGGAGTGGATGGAGCGGAGGGGTCACCTTGAGGAGGCGCCACTGGAGGCGAACGTCGCGGGCCTCCCAGGGGCCAGGACTCGTGCTGCAGCGCGTTGACGGCCTCCAGCCGCGCGCGGTCGGCGGCGAGCGCCTCCACCCGCGGCATCATCGCCACGGCCTACGCGCGCAGCCACTCGCCCTCCCGGCAGGCCGACCCCGCGACGACGCCACCGCCGTCCATGGAATCGCGGAGACGGAGCTGGTCGGCCGGCGCCGCAACAACTTTCTTGTCACGCCGGATTGGCACCTGCCCTCTCCATCCCCGTCCACGAGCCCGCCGGCGCCAACCTCCGGTCCCCTTAATCGAGCCCGCTCGTCTCGAGTGCAGCACGCCATCCCATCCTCTGCCTCCCGCGAGGTCGCCGGCGCGCAGATCGGTCCGCTCGATCTTCGTGAGGCGGATGCCAGCTCCGCACCCTCCCATCCTCTGCCTCCAGCGAGGTCGCGGCCAATCGATGGAGGGGAGCTGTGAACGGCGAAGAAAGCCCCGGGTGGGGAGGAGATGGGATTGGGAGGCAGGAGTCGGCCGGCGGCGCGCGGGGCCTGGCTGGAGGGAACGGTGGGTTGGGCGGGGCGGAGCGCCGCGAGGCAGAGCGTGGCTGCGTTTTTATTTTCTTTCGTACCGATTCAATTCAATTAGTACCACCTCGTTTATATTACAATTTTATCTATACAAATCGTAAAAGCGTATTATGACATGTGAAGAAAGCGTATTGTGACGGTAAACCCGGAGACCCAATCCGTGCTTTATTATTAGGGAGAGATTATTATTATTACTAGCACATATGCCCGTGCGTTGCAACGGGGAAAACAAATCCTCGCATGGTCCAAGCAACCCACTCGGGTTATCGCACTCGTTGCCACTCGTGGTCACATTGTCCACCTTTCACGACGAGCATGAATCACAGGCGATGAGTTTGACCATCACATTCTAGCACGCTGGTTCCGCAAACTCCTCCTGTTTGTCACAACAAAATAAATTATCCTCACACTCTTCTAAAAGAACAGAACACATCTAAACCGGTAAATATCTACCTGAAGAATTGTTACAACGAAATTATGCCATGCCTTTATGGTAGAAAATTTTTGGTTAAATTGAGACATAAATAAAAAATTATTCTGTAAGCTAGTTAAATGGGGGGAAATATCCCACACCCTCCTAAAATACAACAACTATCTAAAAGAATAAATGCCTACCTAAAAATGTTACAATGAACAAGACATATTATGTCATGCCTACTTTTATCCATGAAATTAGAAATATGAATATGAGTCTGGGGAATCATAGTGGGTACAATATGAATTTTATCACGTTTGCAGTGAAAGCTTAAAAATTGACAGCAATGTCCACCTATGAGTATTTAAACTTTAGCTATTTGATCCTAATGTAATACATCGCTGTAACTTGAGTAATCACACAAACACCAACCATGTGTTGTGAGCTGATAAATGAAAGCAGGAGGAAGCTGCTCACATAGATGTCCAAAAGTGAAACACATACCACTAGTCTTTTCGCCAATATAGCCATCTTCTGATGCCAGGAGTGCTTGTAGCCATAACAAAACAAAACTGATGATTCACTCAGTAGCAAAAGAAGAAATATTTGGTCGCTGAGAAACAGAGGGATTTGCTCACCGTGCACATTGTGCGTAGGCTAGCTCCTGCTAATGCCATGTCCTTCATTAATTACATCGGACAGATTGGTAACCAAGATCGATTTATCAGATTCCGTTCCATTAGGCCACGGAAATATAGTCTCCGCAAGCCTTTCATTTGCACAAAAATAAGGAAAGTACAGATGTTTATTTCACTCCTTTGTTGACATCTACCGGACTCCTTTTATCCAAATGCAGAATCCTGCATGTATGACAGGATGTTGTCGTCCGTTTTCCTGCTGCCGCGGCTAGAGCCTGTGTCACACCCTAGTTAGCCATGCATTAAAGTGTTGCATCATGTTTACTCTTTCATCAGAAACCTGAAATGGGGATGACAGAACCCCCAGTCCCCTCTGAAACCAATTAGGGTTTACTAAAAACTTTTTCAATGAACCTGAAATGCCCTTCTAAAATGCCCATCATTTTTGTCTTGGTTCAGAACCTCTGCCAAAAGTGATGCACATTTTCCTAGGCCATCTTAGGGTTTTTGAATTAAATCATAAATATTTGAATTTGGACATTTCAAATTATATAAAATATTTAAATGCTCAAATATCTCCAAACTAAAATGTTTCATGTTGGAAATAATCCAACTATGAACCAGGAGTAGTTTGGTGATTTTAGGAGTTGCCTAAGTATTTTTAATAAATCAACAAAGTTGCAGAAGTATTAAAAAACAGAAAACAGAAAGAAAATAGAAAAGCTTACCTGACGCCAGCTCCCGGCCCACCTGCCGGCCCAGCCCAGCGCCGCTCCAGCGAGCTGCTTGCCGGCCAGGCAGGCAGGCAGGTGCCCGACGGCGACCGCAGCGCGCGCCACGCACCTGCTCGCCGCCTCGCCGCTCCCCTCGCCCGGTGACGTCGTGGATCGGCCTCCCTCTCTCCCCCGAACCCCCCAGACACCCCCTTTCCTCTCCAGCTCCTCCCCCTCGCGCGCCCCAGCCATGGCCGACGCCACCACCGCCGTGCCTTCGTCGTAGCCATGCTCCCCGCCGCCCGTGCGTCCTCTCATCGTGTCCAGGAGCTCCGCCGCTGTCCACTCCATCGAGCAAGCCGAGCCCCGAGCGCTCGCAACGCCCGAGTCCACCGCACCGACCTCGCCCGAACCGCCATCGCCGGAGATCCCCTTCAACGCCGTCGTCGCTCCGGTCCATCCCCGGCCGCACCAAGGGCTTCGTCGCACTCACTGTGAGCTTAGCCATCTTCCCTCCCCCCTTCTTTTCTTGCTTCCGAGCCGTGTAGCGACCTCCCGGAGCTCAACCGCACCCACCGCCGTGGAGCTCGTCGCTGACGTGCTCCCGGTCACCCTCCGGCCACTCCACGGTGTTCATCATGCTCACCGCGTCACGTAGCACCTAACTAGCCACTCCCCGCACCTCACCGACCCCCCTAGCGACAAGTTCGACTTCGGCCGAACCCCGGTGGCCGCCAAAGTCGTCGCCGGCGCCAACTCCGGCCACCCCGACCCCAACGGACTCCACCAAGAGCTGCGGCTCGACCCCATCTCCTCTCCGGTGGCCTCCGCGGCTCGTTCGGTTGTCGGAGCGGCAAAAATCACTTCCGCCGCCGCGTCGGGCTCGCCGGCGGCTAACGCCGGTGCAGCCGACCCGGGTTTGACCACGGGTGGGCCCTGGTTGACTCCCCTGAGTCAATGACAGATGGGGCCCAGCCCTGTTAATTAAACAGGTTTAGTTTTAATTAAACCTTAATTAATCTAATCACACTGACACGCGGGACCCACTGTCAGGTTTGACCCGGACGTGTCCCGTTGACCTTTTGACGTCACACTGACGTCAGGCTGACGCAATAATTGATTTTCTGGATTTAATCTAATATAGGAAATTCCAGAATATAGTTTAAACTTCAAAAATTCATAACTTTTATTCTATAACTCCAAATCAGACAAATTATATATGAAAAATGATCAGAAAAATCCAATCTATCCATCTGTACTATTTTCATGCATGATTAAACAAGTTAACCTAATGTTTAATACAGAACAAGGAAAAACACTTTAAGGGCCATGTTTGAGTTTGAAATTTGAATCTTTGATTCAAATTGGTTCAAACCCTTCTGGTCTTAGTTGCATTAGCCCAACACACTCATATTGTTATGTTTCATGCATGCATCATATTGTTGCACATTGTTTGGTGATGGTTGTGTATCGGTGTTCTTTGCGGCAGGTTCTGCCTCCGAGGAGTACCGTGATTACCCTAACGAAGAACCGTATCAGTGCATCGAACCATCAGGCAAGCAAAACCCCTTTGATCATATCGATACAATCCCATGTTCTCGCTCCTGCTCTCTTTTACTGCATTAAGACAACGCGTTTCAAACTGCTGTGTGCTGCGGTAGTTGAACCCATTTCCTCTGCATGACCTGTCATTGCCACAGTAACTAGATGAAACCCACTAGCATGTGTAGGAGTTGATTGAGCCATATGTATGTGTTGCTCCTACCTTGCTATGCCTGCTATGCTTAGAGTCGTGTCAGGTCTGGTTCATCTGGGTGATGGACTAGAGTGAAATGATTATGTCAGTAATGGGAGTGGTGTGGTGAACACGATTTGGTAAAGGTATCGATGAGAGGCCATGTAGGAGTACATGGTGGGTTGTTTCATTGAAGCCGACCTTAAGCACTGAGATCTGTATGTGTGATTTAAGAATCAGCTACTACCATGCATTGGGCCCGAAACCAATGGACCCTCTCGGCTTCTTATTCATCTAGTTCTCCGTCCAGGAGTTGCAAGTAGTTTCTGGTGTTTGTAGCCTACTGGAGGCCGTGGACAACGCTGACCGTAGGGGTGGGCTGTGATGCGGTAGGTACATGGCCGGGTGTACCGAATACCCGTTAGGTATCTCGGGAACCCTGTTCACATCGTTCGGGGCCGTATGGGAAACCTCGGCCGGACTCCCTGCGGATGGAACCTGGATAGGCGATAAACCTGGACTGGAGTCTTAGGTGATTAGGGAGGTCGTGGCCGACACCCACGTTGGGCTTCCGCTTGAAGGTTGTCGAGTACATGTCGTGTAAACGACGGTAAGTGGTGAGAGCATGTATGAAGAAGTACACCCCTGCAGGGTTATCATGATCTATTCGAATGGCCGCGTCCGCGGTAAAGGACTACTTGGTTGCCTATACAGTTCATAGACAAGTAAATGGAAACTACTAAAAGCCTCAAGATAAGTGTGAGTGCCGAGGATGGCTCTTCCGTAGGAAGACGGAGGTGGATTCTCGGTAGTGTATTGAAGTGGTGAGTAGTGGACTCGTGTACGCAAAACCATTTCAAGTTGGAGTCTCGTAGGTTAGCCTAGCCAAGAGTCAAAGCTGGCTTGCTGCAACAACTCCACCAACCCTTCTTGATAATATGCATGTATGTAGGATCTGATGTAAGTCTTGCTGAGTACCTTTGTACTCATGTTGCTATAATCTACATTTTTACAGAAGACGCTGCAACCCCTTCTGATGGGTTCTACGTAGACGTTGACATCAATGAGTAGGCTAAGGCCCAGGTGGTGATCCTGAGCTTGTGAGGGACCACGTAGTATAGCTAGGCTTTCCAAGCCTCTTTTATTTTACTAGTTGTCTGTACCCAGACAAGCTACTTCCGCTGCTGGTTTGTATGACTGTATGACTTGAATGCTGGGTCGTGTGACCCGTACCTTTGTGTATGTTATGTATGGCTCTCTGAGCCTTAAATAAAGTACTTGTGTCATAAAGTCATGTTGTGATGCCTTGTTGTATTTGCACATATCGAGCATATTGTGTGTATGATTGAAATGCTTGGTATGTGTGGGATCTGACTATCTAGTTGTTTATCCTTGGTAGCCTCTCTTATCGGGAAATGTCTCCTAGTGTTACCACTGAGCCATGGTAGCTTGCTACTGCTCCGGAACACTTAGGCTGGCCGGCATGTGTCCTTCTTCGTTCATGTGTCTGTCCCTTCGGGGAAATGTCACGCATTGAGTACCGGAGTCCTGTTAGCCCGCTACAGCCCGGTTTACCGGAGTCCTGCTAGCCCAGCGCTACAGCCCGGACCCACTTGCTGATGACCGACACGTTCGAAGCTGGGTCATGGATGCCTGTCCCTGTAAGTCTGTGCCACTTTGGGTTTACGACTAGTCATATCAGCCCGGACTCCTTATCATATGGATGCTAGCGACACTATCATATACGTGAGCCAAAAGGCGCAAACGTTCCTGGGCAAAGGTAAGGCGACACCCGTGGGGATACCGTGCGTGAGGCCGCAAAGTGATATGAGGTGTTACAGGCTAGATCGATGTGACATCGAGTCGGGGTCCTGACAGCCTGCTGCCTGCGAAGTAGTGCCATCCAGAAATCAAGATCGTACCAAAAAAAGAATACACCTCGGGTAAAAAATTGTGAGAGCTCTGCTTTGTTCTGCATCTGCATACCTGGTGTGTGCTCATACAGCCACCCAGCCTCCATCGCGCCACCAACTGCTGCCGGCTTCTTTGCCATAAGGCAAATACGTCGTTGTATTTGGTCTTCATATTATTTTTATTCTTTCATCGAGCGAACAGCGCGGCCGCCAAGAACCCGCTGGCGCCGGACTCTGCCGCCATGTCAAAGTAGTCCGCGACGCGGGCCTCGGGGTTCCCGAACAGCTCCTGCAGCGGTGTTCGAGCCTGACCAGCACGGCCGCGGCGAGCGTCCCCCGTCGATGGAGAGCACGCGCACACGCCCGGCTGAGCACGCCCCTGTCGGCTCCAGCGCCTGCGGACGAAGTTGGACTCGAGGATGGAGAAGATCTCCTTGCTGAGCCGGTCCAAGCCACCCCCACCGACTGCCTCCCTCACCTTGTGCCCCCTTCTCCTTCTCCTTTCCTCCTCTCTTTCCTCTCTCCCACACGCCCTGTCTCTTTCTTCTCCGGATCAGCAGGGCGCCGTCGCCAGCGGAGCAAGACGCTGCTCCCGTCGCCAGATCCATCGACGTCGCGCCCGGATGGCTGGTGTGGGACCGGATCGAGCATCGCGCGGGGCGCCTCCTGGCGGCTGGGATCGGAGGCGAGGGAGAGAGGAGCGCCTGTTCGAGTGTGTGTTTTCGTGTTTTTTTCTCACTTTTAAAAGGACCACGGATTGAATACCGTAAACTATATAAATTTATTTGCAAAGTTCCTGAACGAAATGTTTTCCACACACAGCGCACCACACACACGCGAGCCAGGCATGCATGTACGTAGCGGCAGGCAAACGCACGCAGGCAAGGAGTGCTGGTCATCCGGCACTATATTTTTAATGAGTAAACCAACATGAAAAGGCTGATTAGAAGCCCACTTGACCCTATGTATTGTGCAGCTTGACGTGTTGGTCTTTTTGGGATTGGAAGAGTGCTAGACTGACCGTGGATGAGGCCCAAAAGAGCGTAGGGCAGGCCTAATACACATCATATACGGCAGGGAATAAACAGAGGAAGCTTTTGTTTACGTGCGGACTCCAAATTAGTACCATCTCGTTTATATTACGATTTTGTCTATACAAATTATAAAAACGTATTATGACATGAGAAGAAAGCGTATTGTGACGGTGAACCCACGGAGCCAATCCGTGCTTTATTATTAGGGATAGACTAGCAAAAGAGACCGTGCGTTGCAACGGGAGAAAAAAAAATACCACACACCTCAAATTAGTAGGTAATATTTTTTTGTCATGACTTTAAATATTACACACCAAATTAAAAACTATAAACATTTTCAAAAAAATCATTTAAGGTTTCTTTATATTTTATAGCAAATATGCCCGTGCGTTGCAACAGGATAAAAAAGTATCCCCGCAGAACATACAGGCGTTTGGCACGTGCACGTTGTAATCGGCTACCTCCGTAAACGGTTCCGGGCTAGTTGTCAATCGATACCACAAACAACCCCCCTATAAAGCGATGCGTTACCGCACATCCTCCTTCGACGATCCTCTACTCCTGGACCAGCGATCTTGAGGCTAGCTATGTACTGATCAGCAACGCAAACCTTTTTCTACACTGGGCTTTTGGTTGGGCTGGACTTTTTCTCAAATCTTGGAGTAGGTAGGGTGCAACGGCCGCTACAGTGTCGAATAATCCCACCTCGTAGGAACCAGGCAGGAGACCATATACGAATGACACGTCATGGACGAAAACCAAAGAAAACACGTAATGTAGGACCAACTAAGCGGGACGAAACCAAAAATATCACCTCCCTTTAATAGTAGGTATATATATAGATATAGATATAGATTAGACAAATGCCCGTACGTTGCAACGTGAAAAACAATGTTTATTATTTCTACTAATCTGCCTGACCAAGGAACCATGTCGTTGAACGATAGTCCCTGATAATGAAAAAAAGGATAGTTCATTTGGTCAGGATATGGGTTATGATTTCAAGTAAATTGATCTGTCTAAACAACTAAGTTTTGATTGTTAGTTCATTTTTTACATTATTTGTTCATTCTTACAATTTAAAACTAAAAGAGAAAAAGGGCAATATCTATAAGTATGAAGTAATAGCAACAAGCAATCTAACATGTAGAATAATAATTGCAGCCGCAAGCAAATCAATCGAGAGAACTATATCCATATGCACATTTTCAACTTCTGCATAATTTTGGCTCCATGTCGACAGTCAAAAATCCTTACTCAACATGAAAGATGAGATTCGTGTCTCTTGTGGACTTCATGGCAATCTCTGCCTACATCCCACATCCGTTATCTCACCACTTAGGTGGTAATCATCCAGCAGCCAATTTTTGGATATGTGCAAATTTTGCACGTATATAAACTGATATGGTTGGATGTAGAGGGCCGAGGTGGGACTATTCATAATTGGACGAACCCTGTAGACGGATGAGGTGGGATTATTCATAATTTGACGAACCCTCTTACATAGAACACACAAACATGGGCTACGTCAACTGGTCAAAGCTTTTTACGCTAAGCGGGAGAACCTGAGTTCGACTCCAAGTACCTCCGCTATTTTTGCATCATTTGCCAGCTTAGATGGGCCAAGCTGGGCCAGTGGAAAATAATGTGGTCCGTCTCGGACGACGGACAACGAAAATCTGGATTAATTGCATGCTTGGAAGATTAGTACCACCTCATTTATATTGTGATTCGTAAAAGCGTATTATGACATGAAAAGAAAGCGTATTGTGATGGTGAACCCACAGAGTCAATCCGTGCTTTATTATTAGGGAAAGACTAGTACAAATGCCCGTGCGTTGCACCGGGCAATAAATGTGACAGAACTTGCTTCATGGGTCCTTTTTTGTCACTTTATATATCTAATTTAAATAAATTTTGAACGTGAAAATTTCCTTGTTTTAATTAAGACCTAATATTTTCATTAAAAATGTAAAATCTTTTGAAGAGTAGTATAAAACATTATGTAAATCGGCACATTTCTCTATGAAATATTTTTATGTAAATTAATTATTTCTACTTTACATTTTGAAATGTTTTTTTAGTTAGTAGTGCTTTTTGGGGGAATTTTCAAGTGTTTTTAAAAAGTACGAACATATTTAAAGAGTAGTTAATGTTTTTTTTAGAAATTTGAACATTTCAGAAAAAATATTTTTTAATAGTTTTTAAAAATAATTTCCTTTTGTTTTACATTTGTAAATGTTTATTTGGGAATTTTTAAGTTTACATTTCTAAATGGTTACATTTTGAAGTTTTTTTATATAGTGCAAATATTTTTTTGAAACAAAAATAGTTTGAAACTGTGAACATTTCTAAGCTATATTTACTGTTTCATGTGTTGCAACAGGTTTAAATAAATCTGAGAGTTTGTTTAGTATTCAAGAGTTTACATGTCATGATGAATAATAATAATGTACCAATTAAATTGGTTGTAAGACTCGTAAGAATCCACTTTTTGAAGATCCCATTTCATTCCAAAAGCTTGTAATTTTATTCTCTGCTAACAAAACCTACTCCTTCAAATTGCTCTAAAGAAATTGGATTATGTATAATAAAAAGTATGATTTCTGGAAAGTTAATAGTTTATAATGCTTGTCACTCTTTTGTTGACACTTTGCATCCTGTAGTAGGAGCACACCCTCCAAGGCAACATGACCACTATCCTGGACATTATCATCGGACCTCGATGGGGATCAAGATTAGGGTACATAGAGCTACAGATCCCCCAACCCAGTTGTTGTGCAGGGTGAAACATGACGCGAGCAGAATCGACCGTTGTCCACACTTTATCTACTCTTTGTCCCTCCCTCTCTCCTCCCTATATCACCAAGACATCGATGACATCCAGAGTTGAGGAATATCTTGATGGTCAGCAAGTAATGGTGAGCCCCAAATATTTTCTCCCTTAAGAAATAGAGTAGTATTTCTTTCCAATATTTCATTTAATTTAATTAATAGTATATCTGATAATATATTTGTAAGTTGTGATACACATAAAAATTAAATTATGACAGTAACAACAAACAATAGCAAATACTGGATGCTACATAATCAGGCCCGAAAATATATATAATCGATGCACACACATAATGGGTGTTCAGCCGGAAAAATATATAATCGGTGCACGCACATAGCATCCAGCAGCTTCCGCAGTTCAGTCGGAACTGGCCCGATTCATACATCCACAGCCTTCGCCACCAGCGCATGCCCCTAAGGTCCGGCCTATCCCGCGCCACTTCGTCTGCTCGTGTTGACCTCGAGGAGGCGGCCAACGCATGTCCCGCGGCCCACCTGCGACGGCCGCGGTGGCGGTGGGGCTGCTGCGGTTGGGGCGGCAGCCCTGTGCCGTGGTAGTGGAGCTCTCCGATGGGTGGCTGCGGGGCCGGCTCGGTTGCTCGCCAGATCTGGCGAGGCATTGATTGACTCCTGGCGGCAGGTCCGTGGCGGAGGCGCAGGAGGTGCACCACCACTCCCGTGCTCCACCACCACCAATGGCCGCCCCTTTTTTCTGTATCTTCAGATGGGCTCTCTTCTCTTTGATTTGTTCTTGTCCTTCATTTCCTTCTTGATTTGTTTCCTTCTTGATTTTGGAGGCCTCTTGTTGATTTTCTAGGGCGTACCTATATGAACTGGTGAGATCAGATGTAAAGTAGCGAGGTGAGATTATTTGATGAAAGAAAGATTCTCAACACAGCTACGGAGTACATGTTATGGAAGAAAGCGAGCTAGGTCTTTTTTTTTGAGAAAAAAAAAGCCAGCTAGGTGCCTGATGCGGGACGGCGATGTACAAAACTTTAGCGTAAACTGATGCGGGCTGCTTCGTTTGTAGGCTGAACAATTAGGACGTCCGGGGCAATGTAGACGTTGGAGTGGATGAAACCAAAAATTACCTAAGCAAAAAATTAGTACCACCTCGAATACGGGTTTTTTCGAAACTGAAAATGTAAATTCACGGGAAGAAGCGTATTGTGATGGTGAACCCACGGAGTCAATCCGTGCTTTATTATTAGGCTCGTGCGTTGCAACGGGTGAAAATCAATATCAAACACCCCTTTCCTTTTCGCACCTTATCCTCTTCCCCGCACTTGTCTGAGATAGTTGTGATGTCTATGCGATCACAATGCACCCAAATGTGATCAATCTCAAGATGATGAGTTGATCCACAACATAACACACTGTCTATGTAGGCTAGCATTAACTGACAAGCTCATGTGGAATCAGTTATCATACACGAACATCATTAATAGCTAATGAATAACATATGACAAGGTTAAAAATATCACCCTAAGGCCGGCTCCAATGCAAGAGCGTTTAAAATCTTGAGCAAATTAACATGCACAATCATACAGCCCTAGCAACTACATTGTGTATTTTTTTTTAGTGTCCAACTCTAGGTTATGTGTCAAGGCCGAAAGTAGCCGGGACGATGAAAAAGCTGCCAGGATTTTATTCCTAGCGCCCGCATTGTACGTGCCCTAACCAAGTTTCAGGTGACAAAAAACACTTTTAATTTTCTGAAAAAAATGAGATGATTTTTTAACTCTTCTTAATCATCTACATCCATATGGCAGAGGGCCTCCCAAAGCTCACAAGCAAAAGAGCAATTGAGGCGAGGCAACAAATGTTTGTTTCACTGTGGAGATGAAGAAGCTCCTCGATCTGTATGGGTTGGTTCCATTGAAAATTGAGCGTAATAAAAATAAAGTTGCTCATAATTTAGCTAATATTGATTGCTAGATAGCACCGCTAGTTGGTTGTGCCGGTTTCAACCAGCGTATCTAAGTTTGTATTAGCATACTATATAACACTATTACATTTATCCCACGAATAAATTTGTTTGTTGGCAATGGGTATTATGCAACGTGGTTAATTCTTTCCATCATTTACTTTCTTTATTTCTCTTTCCCTCCCTTCCTGGCCTACTCTTTCCTTTTATCTTTCCCTCCCTTTCCTTCCTGCCTTCCTCTCCTTCCTAATATTTGTCCTCCATTTTATTACATGGATCGCATATATAGAAAGGCCTACTCTTTCCTTTTATCTTTCCCTCCCTTTCTTCCTTATTTCTGTGATCCTGCTTCTCTTTCCTTCATTTTATTTCTCGTGTAATTGGCCTCATCTCATCCTTCCTCAATCGACCCAAGGCTGCTTGGTGATGTAAAAACTCATCCCACCTTGCCCTTTGTCAAAACGAGCAATTGAGATAGGCGCGTGGCCCATGCTTTGTGACTTGGATAGAAAGAAAAGAAGTTCCTATCTACTGCAGGAAACATCAGCCTGGTGAGTTGGCTAGCGGCTACGTATTCTTTCCTGGACGGCCTGAGTTCGAATCCACAGATTAGCATTTTTTTGGCATTCCGACGATGACCAGGAGGTACACCCCAGGGGTGCCCGTGTGGGCCCCATCTCCAGCTACCGCCTCGAAGGCCCAGCCTTGCTTCGCCAGGACCTGCCGCGCCAAGCCCAGCTCGCCGCAACCGCAGCCCAGCCGGCTTCTGGTAGAACGACCGCGGAGCAATAGTACCACCTCAGATGTAGAAAATATTATAGATGAAACAAACTAAAAGCGTAAATTTACGGGAAGAAGCGTATTGTGACGGTGAACTCATGGAGTCAATCCGTGCTTTATTATTAGGGATAGATTATTAGGGAAGAGAATACTCTAGATGCATGCTGGATAGCAGACGATGAGTGGAGTAATAGTAGTAGATGCAGGCAGGAGTCAGTCTACTTGTCTCGGATGTGATGCCTATATACATGATCATACCTAGATATTCTCATAACTATGCTCAATTCTGTCAATTGCTCAATAATAATTTGTTCACCCACCGTAGAATACTTATGCTCTTGAGAGAAGCCACTAGTGAAACCTATGGCCCCCGGGTCTATCTTTATCATATCAATCTCCTACTACTTAGTAATTTACTTTGCTATTTATTTTGCCTTTATTTTACTTTGCATCTTTATCATAAAAATACCAAAAATATTATCTTATCATATCTATCAGATCTCACTCTCGTAAGTGGCCTTATAGGGATTGACAACCCCTATTTACATTGGTTGCGAGGATTTATTTGTTTTGTGCAGGTGCGAGGGACTCGCGCATAGCCTCCTACTGGATTGATACCTTGGTTCTCAAAAACTGAGGGAAATACTTACCCTACTTTGCTACATCATCCCTTCCTGTTCGGGAAAAACCAACGCAGTGCTAAAAGAGGTAGCACACGATACAATGACAATGCTTACAAGATCAACCTACCGCGCCACAAATACAACATGAGCGACATCTTCAACATCAAAGATCTTTCTCCCTTCCATGGTGATGAAGAATTTGATCCGAGGACGGATCTTCCCCAAGGGAGGGGAGATGATGCGGAGCATCCCAAGGCCATCCCCATGGACCCAACTACATCTCCTACGACACCTCTTGGACCCATGACAAGAGCACGCGCAAGAGCTCTCGAAACCGAGGTGACATCACTCCTCTCACATTTCCACTTCGATGCACATGAGACATGGCTACTACCTCATACGGACACATTGTGCATACACAGGTACCATGGAGAAGCTAAGGAGCAAGGAGAAGAAGAAGAGGAAGATGAACGTGAAGACGGAGAAGAAGAAGTGATGAAAAAGAAGCTATGGGCTCCGGACGACCGGCCAGGACCGGACGTCCGACGACCTCCAGGCTCCGGACGTCCGACCCAGACCGGACGTCCGACACTTCCACAACCGAGCCAAAACTACGTACTTATGACACTCCATGGATGACCGACGCTCCTCGGACGACCGACCCCGGTCGGACGTCCGACCAAAGACCACCCGAGCCGAATCTACAGACGTCCGACAGGCACCGGACGTCCGGACCCTCGTGAGACTCCGGACGACCGGTGACCTCCGGACGTTCGACGCCTGTGCGTTGTTTAGTGTTGGGCCGCAGCCCATGCACCCCTTTGCCCCCTCTTTTGCACTAAGACTATATATACTCCACCTCGTCCAACTTTCTAGGGTTAGCAAAGGATTAGCTCATATTTCGTGTGAGAGCTTTGCTCATCCACTTGGTTACCTTCTCCTTGGAGATTCGAGCCTCCTACGAAGAAGATCCCCCAAGCAGATTCAAGACCCCTCTTTAGGGAAGAACATCAAGACCTCCTCACGGAGAATAACGTTACCCTTGTATCGTCCTTAGTTGATCGTGTACCGTGTGAACCCCATGTATTCGAGGATCTAGCACATGTGTGACTTTCTTGTGTTGGTTTAGTGATTCTCTTGTGTTTACCTTGTGTTGTCCCTCTTTTCCACCTCGTGTTCTTCATGTTCATCGCGGGATCCACTCCATTCATGAAAGATCGGCCCATAGGGTTCCTACCCTACATCATGTAGCCACCAAAAACCAATCTAGACCCATTCCGGCACCCTGCCTGAGGGGGGAATCCCTCTCCGGTGGCCATCTTCATCATCCCGGCGCTCTCCATGACAAGGAGGAAGTAGTCCACCCTCGGGGCTGAGGTTATGTACCAGTAGCTATGTGTTTGATCTCTCTCTCTCTCTCTCTCTCTCTCGTGTTCTTGACGTGGTACGATCTTGATGTATCGCGAGCTTTGCTATTATATTTGGATCTTATGATGTTTCTCCCCCTCTACTCTCTTGTGATGAATTGAGTTTTCCCTATGAAGTTATCTTATCGGATTGATTCTTTAAGGATTTGATGACACTTGATGTATGTCTTGCATGTGCTTATCTGTGGTGACAATGGGATATCACGTGATCCACTTGATGTATGTTTTGGTGATCAACTTGCGAGTTTCGTGACCTCGTGAACTTATGCATAGGGGTTAGCACACGTTTTTGTCTTGACTCTCCGGTAAAAACTTTGGGGCACTCTTTGAAGTTCTTTGTGTTGGTTGAATAGATGAATCTGAGATTGTGTGATGCATATCGTATAATCATACCCACGGATACTTGTGGTGACACTGGAGTATCTAGGTGACATTAGGGTTTTGGTTGATTTGTGTCTTAAGGTGTTATTCTAGTACGAACTCTATGATAGATTGAACGGAAAGAATAGCTTCGTGTTATTTTAATACGGACTCTTGAATAGATCGATCAGAAAGGATAACTTTGAGGTGGTTTCGTACCCTACCATAATCTCTTCGTTTGTTCTCCGCTATTAGTGACTTTGGAGTGAGTCTTTGTTGCATGTCGAGGGATAGTTATATGATCCGATTATGTTATTATTGTTGAGAGGACTTGCACTAGTGAAAGTATGAACCCTAGGCCTTGTTTCCTAGCATTTCAATACTATTTTCGCTCACTTTTACCACTTGCTACCTTGCTGTTTTTATAATTTCAGATTACAAAAACTTATATCTACCATCCATATGGCACTTGTATCACTATCTCTTCGCCGTACTAGTGCACCTATACAATTTACCATTGTATTGGGTGTGTTGGGGACACAAGAGACTCTTTGTTATTTGGTTACAGGGTTGTTTGAGAAAGACCATCTTCATCCTACGCCTCCTACGGATTGATAAACCTTAGGTCATCCACTTGAGGGAAATTTGCTACTGTCCTACAAACCTCTGCACTTGGAGGCCCAACAACGTCTACAAGAAGAAGGTTGTGTAGTAGACATCAAGCTCTTTTCTGGCACCATTGCCGGGGAGGTTAGCGCTTGAAGGTATATCTTTAGATCTTGCAATCGAATATTTTACTTTCTTGTTTTATCACTAGTTTAGTCCATAAAAGAAAACTACAAAAAAATGGAATTGAGTTTGTCTCATACGCTTCATCTTTTTAATATCTTTCGTGAGAATGATGGAAAGGAAAATTGTGCTCAAGTGCTAGGAGAAGAAATTTATAAAATGTTTGGCACTAGATCTTTGAATGATGAGCATGATTGCAATGTTGTTAGTATGAACTCTTTGAATATTCATTGTACTAATGATGATTGCACTAGTCATGATGGAAATGTCTCTTATAAGCATGTCGAATTTTGTGGAGTGCATAGAGCTTGCAAGTACACACCAATTAGGGAAAATAGATTTTGCAAGAGGCATAAGTATTTGGAAACTAAATGGTTGCAAGAAAGGCTAGATGTTTGTGCTGAACATTTAAACATTCTTAGCCCTACTTGTGAACTTTGCAATGAACGTGATCATTTCAATAACCAATGCAAATTGTTTCATGATCATATCGTGTCCAAGATTTGTGATGACTTGATTTCCCTTGCACATCATAATGAACTTAGTTTCCTTTTGGGTTATGAAGAAATGAAACGTATAACTAAGGATCTTCCAGAATTTGTCCTTGATAAAGTTCTTGATTTTGATCTAGAGGAAATTTATATGTATTGTGCGGTGAATTGCATTGAAAATCCTTATATTGCCAATTACATAAAGAAAAGAAAACAAATAGAAGATGAAGAGAATAGTAATGAAAGGGAAGAGACTTCCCAATATTCTCCTATTATTTCTTATGATGAATCAAGTAACGAGGAGGAGCCTCCTATTCAACCAATATCATTAATAAGGAGCTCCGAAAAGAGGATTAAACCCACACATGATGTGAAGAAGAAAAAGAAAATACGGAGAAGCAAAGGTAAAAATGTATCCCTCCCAAATAATGTTGCTCCTATTACTCATTGTGATGAGGATAATTGTTATACTATTGGTGCTATCCATACTATTAATGATGAGAGTGATTATGCTTATGATATGAAAAGTCCCAAGCTTGGGGATGCTATGTTTGATGAGAATGACAAGTTTGAAAATACATTTGCTGCAATTAATGTTTGTCCCAAGCTTGGGGATGATATGTTTAATGAAGGTGATATTTGTAGTCTCCCAAGTTTTGATATGCAAAATTATTATGATGATAGCATGCCTCCTACTTATGATGATTATAATTATTAAAGTGGATTTGGAGAGGTCATGACTTTATTTAGTAATGATTCCACTATCTTGGAAGAGGTTTCAATTGATTATGATGAGAACAAAGTTGCTACTTATGATGATTATTATGATGATACGTATGCTATAAAAAGTAGTGATGATTATATTATAAAACTTGTCATGATTATGATTACCCTTTTTCTGAAAATTACTCTTTTAATGTGGAAACAATTTATAGTATTCGAGTTTATTATGATACTCCCACTATTCCGAATGAGAAGAACTTTGCTTATGTGGAGAGTAGTAAATTTTCTATGCTTGTAGATCATGGAAGCAATGCTTTATGTGATGGTTATATTGTTGAATTCATTCATGATGCTACTGAAAATTATTATGAGGTAGGAATATATGCTTGTAGGAATTGCAATAATATCAAGTTTCCTCTCTATGTGCTTAAAGTTTCGAAGTTATGCTTGTTTTGCCTTCCTATGCTAGTTGATTATTGTTCCCATAAGTGGTTTGCTCACAAAATCCCTATGCATAGGAAGTGGGTTAGACTTAAATGTGATAGTCATATTCTTCATGATGCTCTCTTTATATTTCAATTCTTATCTTTTATGTGAGCATCATTGAAATCATCATGCCTAGCTAGGGGCGTTAAATGATAGCGCTTGTCGGGAGGCAACCCAATTTTTATTTTTGTTACTTTCTTTTTTCTCCTGTTTAGCAATAAATAATTTATCTAGCATATGTTTAGATGTGGTTTTATGATTTTAATTAGTGTTTGTGCCAAGTAGAACCTTTGGGAAGACTTGGGGAAAGTCTTTGCGATCATGCTGTAAAAAACAGAAACTTTAGCGCTAACGAGATTTGTTGCCATTGTTTATTGGAGAGTGCTATTTAGTTAATTCTTTTTTCAGATGATTAATAGATAAATTCCTCACGTCCAACAATTTATTTTAGAAGTTTTGGGGTTCCAGAAGTATACGGTTGATAAATATTACTACAGACTTTTCTGTTTTTGACAGATTCTGATTTTCATGTGTTGTTTGCTTATTTTGATGAATCTATGGCTAGTAAAAGAGTTTATAAACCATAGAAAAGTTAGAATACAGTAGGTTTAACACCAATATAAATAAACAATGAGTTCATTACAGTACCTTGAAGTGGTAATTTATTTTATTATACTAACGGAGCTCACATGATTTTTCTGTTAAGTTTTGTGTTGTGAAGTTTTCAAGTTTTGGGTAAAGATTCGATGGACTATGGAATAAGGAGTGGCAAGAGCCTAAGATTGGGGATGCCCAAGGCACCCCAAGGTAATATTCAAGGATAACCAAGAGCCTAAGCTTGGGGATGCCCCGGAAGGCATCCCCTCTTTCATCTTCGTTCATCGGTAACTTTACTTGGAGCTATATTTTTATTCACCACATGATATGTGTTTTGCTTGGAGCGTCATTTTATTTTCTTTTGTTTTGCTTCCTGTTTGGATAAAATACCAAGATCTGAAATTATTAAATGTTAGAGAGTCTTCGCATAGTTGCATAATTATTCGACTACTCATTGATCTTCACTTATATTTTTCGGAGTAGTTTGTCGTTGCTCTAGTGCTTCACTTATATCTTTTAGAGCACGACTGTAGTTTTATTTTGAAGAAATAGATGAACTCTCGTGTTTCACTTATATTATTTTTAGAGTCTTTAGAACATCATGGTAATTTGCTTTGGTTATGAATTTAGTCCTAATATGATGGGCATCCAAGAGGGATATAATAAAAACTTTCATATAAGGTGCATTGAATACTATGAGAAGTTTGATTCTTTATGATTGTTTTCAGATATGGAGATGGTGATATTAGAGTCATGCTAGTTGAGTAGTTGTGAATTTGAGAAATACTTGTATTGAAGTTTGTGATTCCCGTAGCAATGCACGTATGGTGAACCGTTATGTGATGAAGTCGGATCATGATTTATTTATTGATTGCCTTCCTTATGAGTGGCGGTCGGGGATGAGCGATGGTCTTTTCCTACCAATCTATCCCCCTAGGAGCAATAATTATGTGAGTTCTTTATGACTAATGTTGAGTCCATGGATTATACGCACTCTCACCCTTCCACCATTGCTAGCCTCTCTAGTACCACGCAACTTTCGCCGGTACCTTAAACCCACCATTTACCTTCCTCAAAACAGCCACCATACCTACCTATTATGGCATTTCCATAGCCATTTCGAGATATATTGCCATGCAACTTTCCACCATTCTGTTTATTATGACACGCTCCATCATTGTCATATTGCTTTGCATGATCATGTAGTTGACATCGTATTTATGGCAAAGCCACCGTTCATAATTCTTTCATACATGTCACTCATGAGTCATTGCACATCCCGGTACACCGCCGGAGGCATTCATATAGAGTCATATTTTGTTCTAAGTATCGAGTTTCAATTCTTGAGTTGTAAGTAAATAAAAGTGTGATGGTCATCATTATTAGAGCATTGTCCCATGTGAGGAAAGGATGATGGAGACTATGATTCCCCCACAAGTCGGGATGAGACTTCAGACGAAAAATAAAAAATAAAAAGAAAAAAGAGGCCATAAAAAAGAGAAAAAGCCCAAATAAAAAATATATAAAAAATGAGAGAAAAAGAGAGAAGGGGCAATGATACTATCCTTTTACCACACTTGTGCTTCAAAGTAGCACCATGCTCTTCATGATAGAGAGTCTCCTATGTTGTCACTTTCATATACTAGTGGGAATTTTTCATTATAGAACTTGGCTTGTATATTCCAATGATGGGCTTCCTCAAAATGCCCTAGGTCTTCGTGAGCAAGCGAGTTGGATGTACACCCACTTAGTTTCTTTTTGAGCTTTCATACACTTATAGCACTGCTACCTCTTGAGCACTGCGTTGGTTTTCCCTTGAAGAGGAAAGGGTGATGCAGTAGAGCAGTGTAAGTATTTCCCTCAGTTTTTGAGAACCAAGGTATCAATCTAGTAGGAGGCCACGCACGAGTCCCTCGCACCTACACAAACAAATAAACTCCTTGCAACCAACGCGATAAAGGGGTTGACAATCCCTTCACGGTCACCTACGAGAGTGAGATCTGATAGATATGATAAGATAATATTTTTGGTATTTTTATGATAAAGAGAAATAAAGATGCAAGTAAAATAAATAGCAAAGGAAATAACTAAGTATTGGAAGATTAATATGATGGAAAATTGACCCAGGGGCCACAGGTTTCACTAGAGGCTTCTCTCGAGAGCATAAGTATTACGGTGGGTGAACAAATTACTGTTGAGCAATTGACAGAATTGAGCATAGTTATGAGAATATCTAGGTATGATCATGTATATAGGCATCACGTCCAAGACAAGTAGACTCCTGCATCTACTACTATTACTCCACACATCGACCGCTATCCAGCATGCATCTAGAGTATTAAGGTCAAGAGAACAGAGTAACGCTTTAAGCAAGATGACATGATGTAGAGGGATAAACTCATGCAATATGATATACACCCCATCTTGTTATCCTCGATGGCAACAATACAATACGTGCCTTGCTGCCCCTTCTGTCACTGGGAAAGGACACCGCAAGATTGAACCCAAAGCTAAGCACTTCTCCCATTGCAAGAAAGATCAATCTAGTAGGCCAAACCAAACTGATAATTCGAAGAGACTTGCAAAGATAACCAATCATACATAAAAGAATTCAGAGAAGATTCAAATATTGTTCATAGATAAACTTGATCATAAACCCACAATTCATCTATCTCAACAAACACACCGCAAAAGAAGATTACATCGAATAGATCTCCACAAGAGAGAGGGAGAACTTTGTATTGAGATCCAAAAAGAGAGAAGAAGCCATCTAGCTAATAACTATGGACCCGTAGGTCTGAAGTAAACTACTCACACTTCATCGGAGAGGCTATGGTGTTGATGTAGAAGCCCTCCGTGATCGATACCCCCTTCGGCGGAGCTCCGGAAAAGGCCCCAAGATGGGATCTCGTGGATACAGAAAGTTATGGCGATGGAATTAGGGTTTTGGCTCCATTTGATATTCTTTTTCTGTGAAACCCTAAAATAGGCAAAAAAAACAGCAATTCTGTGCTTGGCCTCCGGCTAATAGGTTAGTCCCAAAAATAATATAAAAGTGTATAATAAAGCCCAATAATGTCCAAAACAGGATATAATATAGCATGGAACAATAAAAAATTATAGATGCGTTGGAGACGTATCAAGCTCTAGTGCATCCATTGCATGGCAATCCCTACTCACTCACATTGATATCTATTGATGGGCATCTCCATAGCCCGTTGATACGCCTAGTTGATGTGAGACTATGTTCTTTTTTTTGTCTTATCCACAACCACCATTCTATTCCACCTATAGTGCTATATCCATGTCTCACACTCATGTATTATGTGAAGATTGAAAAAGTGTGAGAACATCAAAAGTATGAAACAATTGCTTGGCTTGTCATCGGGGTTGTGCGTGATTTAAATATTTTGTGTGATGAAGATAGAGCATAGCCAGACTATATGATTTTGTAGGGATAACTTTCTTCGGCCATGTTATTTTGAGAAGACATGATTGCTTAGTTAGTATGCTTGAAGTATTATTATTTCTATGTCAATATTAAACTTTTATCTTGAATCTTTCGGATCTGAACATTCATGCCACAATAGAGAAAAATACATTGAAGAATATTCTAGAAAGCATTCCACATCAAAAATTCTGTTTCTATCATTTACCTACTCGAGGACGAGCAGGAATTAAGCTTGGGGATGCTGATACGTCTCCAACCTATCTATAATTTTTTATTGTTCCATGCTATTATATTATCTGTTTTGGATGTTTATGGGCTTTATTATACACTTCTATATTATTTTTGGGACTAACCTATTAACCGGAGGCCCAGCCCAAATTGTTGTTTTCTTGCCTATTTCACTATTTCGAAGAAAAGGAATATCAAACGGAGTCCAAACAGAATGAAACCGTCGGGAAAGTTATTTTTGGAACGGAAGCAATCCAGGAGACTTGGAGTTTACGTCAGGGAAGCTTTGAGGTGGCCACGAGGCGGGGAGGCGCGCCTGCCCTCCTGGGCGCGCCCCCCACCCTTGTGGGCTCCTTGTGGCTCCCCTGACCGACTTCTTTCGCCTATATATATCAATATACCCTAGAAACATCAAGGAGCAAAATAGATCGGGAGTTCCGCCGCCAGAAGCCTCCGTAGCCACCAAAAACCAATCTAGACCCGTTCCGACACCCTGCCGGAGGGGGGAATCCCTCTCCGATGGCCATCTTCATCATCTCGGCGCTCTCCATGATGAGGAGGGAGTAGTCCACCCTCGGGGCTGAGGGTATGTACCAGTAGCTATGTGTTTGATCTCCCTCTCTCTCTCTCTCTCGTGTTCTTGACGTGGTACGATCTTGATGTATCGCGAGCTTTGCTATTATATTTGGATCTTATGATGTTTCTCCCCCTCTACTCTCTTGTGATGAATTGAGTTTTCCCTTTGAAGTTATCTTATCGGATTGAGTCTTTAAGGATTTGAGAACACTTGATGTATTTCTTGCATGTGCTTATCTATGGTGACAATGGGATATCACGTGATCCACTTGATGTATGTTTTGGTGATCAACTTGCGAGTTCAGTGACCTCGTGAACTTATGCATAGGGGTTGGCACACGTTTTCGTCTTGACTCTCCGATAGAAACTTTGGGGCACTCTTTGAAGTTTTTTGTGTTGGTTGAATAGATGAATCTGAGATTGTGTGATGCATATCGTATAATCATACCCACGGATACTTGAGGTGACATTGGAGTATCTAGGTAAATTAGAGTTTTGGTTGATTTGTGTCTTAAGATGTTATTCTAGTACGAACTCTATGGTAGATTGAACGGAAAGAATAGCTTCGTGTTATTTTACTACGGACTCTTGAATAGATCGATCAGAAAGGATAACTTTGAGGTGGTTTCGTACCATACCATAATCTCTTTGTTTGTTCTCCGCTATTAGTGACTTTGGAGTGACTCTTTGTTGCATGTTGAGGGATAGTTATATGATCCAATTATGTTATTATTGTTGAGAGGACTTGCACTAGTGAAAGTATGAACCCTAGGCCTTGTTTCCTAGCATTCCAATACCGTTTTTGCTCACTTTTACCACTTGCTACCTTGCTGTTTTTATAATTTCAGATTACAAAAACCTATATCTACCATCCATATTGCACTTGTATCACTATCTCTTCGCCAAACTAGTGCACCTATACAATTTACCATTGTATTGTGTGTGTTGGGGACACAAGAGACTCTTTGTTATCTGGTTGCAGGGTTGTTTGAGAGAGACCATCTTCATCCTACGCCTCCTACGGATTGATAAACCTTAGGTCATCCACTTGAGGGAAATTTGCTACTGTCCTACAAACCTCTGCACTTGGAGGCCCAACAACGTCTACAAGAAGAAGGTTGTGTAGTAGACATCAGGGTGCAATAGCAACAATTTCATGTTTAATATAAGGAACTATAGCAAGTTCATCTCCATAAGCATAATTCATATTGGCATCTTGGCCACAAGCATAGCAAGCATCATCAAAAAGGGATATTTCAAAAGAATCAACAGGATCATAACAATCAGCATAGCATTCATCCTTCAGTAAGAACGAAGGGACATTAAATAATGTATGAGTTGGAGAGTTACTCTCGTTAGAAGGTGGGCACGGGTAGCTAATCCGATCTTCCTCCTTTTGTTCTTCGCTCTCCTAATCATCTTTTTCATCCAATGAGCTCACAGTTTCATCAATTTCTTCTTCCATAGACTCCTGCAAAATGTTATTCTCTTCTTGGACAGCTGAGGAGTCCTCAATATATGGTTTAACAATATTTAAGTATGGCAAAATTTTCAAATTTGTAAAGAGTAGCATCATACTTTCCAATCAAAGAAGCAATTTCATAAGCACCCTTAAAAGCAACAAATTCTTCAATTTGTTGAACATCATAGTAATTATAAACACCCTTAGCATACGAAGATACGATTCCATTATCACTAAACTCACATTGGTAGGGAAGGTGTTTCTTAGGGTCTTCAGAACAACAAGTAAAATAATATATTTCACATAAATTCCAAGAATAGCATTGCAAACGCTGAATTTGATCCAGTGAAAGTTTCCCTTTTTTTTAGATAAGCGGTGTCGCACATAACAAGCATGCTCATCTAAAGATTTGCCCTCAACTAAGCTAGTTTGGGTTTCAGCATGAGCACATAGGGACCAAAGATGATCCAAGTAAAAAGCTTCAGGAGTGTGATAGATTTTGTGATGTGCCATCTATGCCAAGACTACTGTCACTCGTCCAAGAAATATTAAAGTTACACCAATGCATGAGAACTTGACCGTGAAAGTTCCAAAAAGGAAAGAAGCTGGTATTATAGGAGCTTTTTCATATATACAGATTGGTTCTATGATACTTCAGATTCCTCCACCGCAAGATGAAGTTTTGTTTCATCGTGAGTTCAATAATAGTCAGAAAATGTCCTATGTCGAGGGACACCAAATATTGTCTTTGTTGCTGATCCATTGGGATTTTGTTGCTGCTGCGTGTGGAGTCGATCTAATCTACTCAATGCTAGTTTCCTTTGATCTTACGGTCTTGCATCTTTGCCCGGTCGGAATTTCTTGTGCTATTGCCAGTATCGTGAAAGATCGGGCCGATGAATGACTTGCATCTAGTCGAGTCCTTTTTATCAAGTGGTATTTAGAGCTAAGGTTGTTCATGGTACTGTGTTGATCAAGATGTCAACCTCGGTCAACAAGGGTGATGAGGTCGCTACTGATTCTGAGGAAATAGTACGTCCAGTGTATGAGGATGATATTCCACAAAATATTCAGGATGGTTTTGACCACACATGCAACTACATCAAGCAATGTCATGATGCGCTCGGCAAAAGGATAGATGTCATGATCACTCGGTTCAATGGTTTGGCAGACATCATCAATATGCCGGCAACGAATTCTGCACCACCACAGACTGCTCCGGCTGCTCCACTGCATTATGCACCACCAGCTCGCGACGGACATACCGGTGTGCATGATCGCCGTTTGGCGGCACATCCTCATGTTGGAGAGGATGGTTTCGATGACGGCGTTGACCAGGCGGGGTACGCGCCACGACCACGACACTATGAGCCTCATCCTGAAACTTCTGTTCATGGTGGAGTGCATGACCGAGTTGGTCAAGCTGTGCGTGTGCCTTTGGATGATGGAATTGGGCGCATAAAAATTGCAATCCCTTCATTCTTCGGCAAGTGCGAACCAAAAGGCTATTTGGAGTGGGAGATGCGTGTTGATCAAATATTTGATGCCCATCATTATAGCGAGGAGAAGAAAGTTCAACTTGTTGGAATTGAGTTCACCGGTTATGCGCTAATTTGGTGGAATCAAATTTGTCGTTCAAGACATCGCCCGACGACTTGGCGAGGTATGAAAGAATTCATGAGGCGTCGTTTTGTTCCTGAACACTATAAAAGAGATATGTACAACAAGTTGCAACGGCTCTCTCAAGGTAATATGAGTGTTGATGAATATTACAAGGAGATGGAATTGCTTATGATACATACAGGGACAACGGAGGATCCAGAGGCGACCATGGCACGTTTCTTTAACGGGCTGAATATCGAGGTGCAGGATCGTGTTGAGATGGTGGTCTACTACAACATACAAGATCTTGTGCACCAAGCTGTGCGTGCGGAACAACAGATTAAGCGACGCCAAGTCAACACAGTTCCCGGTACCACTTTGAACACATGGCGACGCTCGCAGCATAAGAATGAGGATGTCGGTCCTAGCTCCAGGGCGACATCATCAAATCGCTCTCATAGTTCCGTGCAAAAGGATGCTTCAAAATCAGGACTTTCGATGGTTGATTTTAGTGCACAGTCGACCGGACGCACTAGTGACATATAGTGTTTCAAGTGTGGAGGAAGGGGACATATGAAGTGTGACTGTCCTAATGAGAAAAGAGTGTTGCTCACGAGAGATGGCTATGCATCCGCTAGTGATGAAGAGGCAGTTTCTGACACTTCTAGTGAAAAATCTAAGGATGCTGAAAATGTGGTTGCGAGTTTTGAAGTTGTTGAGTCATATCCTTCACTAATGGTGCAGCGAGTGCAAGAGGATCGCATTGAGGATAAGGGGCAACATTGGAATATTTTTCAAACTCAATGCCAAATCAAAAACACCAATTGTAAGTCGATCATAGATGGAGGAAGCTACACCAATGCGATCAGCAAGGACTTGGTGGATGCCTTAGCATTGCCTACTTGGAAGCACCCACAACCACACTGCGTTGAATGGTTATATCAATCGGGCAAGTTGAAAGTTACTCACAAGGTGCGTCTTCATTTTTCTGTGGGCGATTATATTGATACGATGATATGTGATGTTTTGCTAATGGATGCATGCCATTTGTTGTTGGGGAGGCCATGGCAATACGATCATCGAGCTACACACGATGGGAGGTCTAACACTTATTATTTTTGGGACTCTGGAAGGCGACATATGTTACAGCCGATGTTCGCTAGTGCAATCAAGAACGATGTCTGTAAGATCCCTAAAGCTATCTTGAAGCCAAGGATGGCTTCATTTCAAGAGGGGCAGGATGATGTGACCATCTATGCCAGGACTACTGTCACTCGTCCAAGAAATATTAAAGTTACACCGATGCATGAGAAGTTGACCGTGAAAGTTCCTGTCGGAGTAATGGGCCACGGGTAGGCTAACCCGACGCCCATAGCCTTTCGAGAAGTCGGGGCTGACCGCGCCCCTCAGGATGCCAAGGTAAAGAGCCGCCTTCTGGAAGCCGGCTGGAGAAATAGCCGGCTGCCCGTAGACGGTCGAGTCCAGAAGGCGAGGTCGAGACAAGCCGACTCCTACCAGGCAGCTTCCAGAGAAGCCGACTCCGAGGAGTCGGCCCGCGGCCCCTTCGAAGCCCGTACCCACATCAAGGGGGACGGGACAGGGGATGGCTATAGTGCGGCCCATCCCCTGCCCTTCCTAAGGGCTGGCGCGGCCACAGTGCGTTGTACAACCGAGGAGCCCCGCCCGGCGCGGCACTATTGCCATGCCAGCCCTAACATCATTACAGGCAGGCGGAGTCCTGCTCCCACGACGGCATGTCTGTACGGCCCAAGGACGACGGGCCCCACCAGTCAGCGAGAGTCTAGAAGACGGCGAAGAGCCCTACCAATCGGACCCGATGGGAGTCGGCCCCTAGGAGTCGGCCTGCTCATCCCACGGGCCTCACGCGCCCTTAACCAGACATGACGGGGAGTGGCTACAGTAATCACCCGCCATGACGGCGATGCTGTAGCCATGATCCTTCGACCAAGCCTGCATCATTAGAAGCACGGCTACAGTGATCAGCAGCCGGCAAGGCCCCCAAGCGGCGGGTACGGCCTGTCGGCTCCGTACCAGACCAGTCGGCGGGGCCCCCAATCAGCGGGCCCCAACAGTCGGCGGAGAAGTCGGCGGCTGAAGAGACTGATGGCTGGGCCTGCGCCCAGTCATATTACCCTTGTACCCCTGGGGGATAGGCCTATATAAACCCCCCAGGGCACCCATGCAAAGGGTTCAGACCCATTAGAACTAGACCAGAGATATAGGAAAGAGAAAGCTAGCCTTGCCTTCTCCTACCTCCAGCATATAGCTCGAGGAGCACCCTTGTACTCACTTTGCCTTAGTGATCATGCGGAGACCCCGCAGAGCAGGACTAGGGGTGTTATCTCCTAGGGGAGCCCCGAACCTGGGTAAAGTACGCCGGCGTTCGTGTCTACGCCTAATCCCGCTTCCGGGCATCGGCGGCGTTCTACTCGCTCCCACCATGATAAGACATCCTTTGGCATATGTCGCACCCAACCCCCGACATTTGGCGCCCACCGTGGGGCAAGGTGCACCGTCGTCTGGAGACCTGTTCTGGACGGGAACCCTTTTTCTCCCTGGCGAGCGCAGCCAGCCCGGCATGCCAGACGGAGTCTGCGCCGACGCGCTGCTTGGCGCGGAAATCGCCTGCGCGGCCAGATGCCTCGCCGATCTTGTCGGCGAGGTCCGCCTCTCCGACGAGCCCGCATCAGACATGGGCACAGGTGGCCCCGAGAACCTCCTCACAGGCCTCCTCGACCAACTCCACGTTGCCAGCGAGCCTGCTGTGGACTTGGAGTCCGTAGGCTCCACCGACCCGATGCTGGTCGACTCCAACACCGCGTTGCTCGACGCGTTCCCCACCAATGTGGTGGTCTATGACGAGCCGCTCCCTCGCGCAGAGAGCGGTGGAAGCACCGTCATGGAGGTACTTGTCATCGGTCACGGCGAGCACTCCGACGGAGGTGCTCGCGACCCGCTTGATGCAGCACTACAAGACCTGACCGCGCCCATTCCCGAAGACGCCGACGCCGAGACGCTGGAGGCGCGCCGCCTTTAGCTTTTCGAAGGCGCCAAGAAGCTGGCCAGCATGAGACGCCTGTCGGAGGCCTATCAGCGCGAGATGGACCGCGCTGTGGGTGGCACGCCGGCTCCCGCCGGGCCCAGCCGCCTTGGCGTAGTCCAGCAGCGTGGCGTGGCCATCGCTAACCTGTTCGGGGCAGATCGCCCCGTCTATGCCACACCGGCGGAAAACATCCGAGCTGCCCAAGCGGCAGCAGACGAGCTGGACAAGTTTGAGGGCGAGGAGCGTCACCTGATGGCGGAGCGCGTTCAGCGGCTCCTCGACGCGGCTGCCGAGCAGAACGAGGCCGGATGCCGCACCGACGCGCTACGTCGGCAGAATGACGACCTGCATCCCCGCCGAGACCAAGGTGCGACATCTCGGACACCGACTGGTGATGTCCATGGAAGAAAAGACAAGGAGCCGGCTGCTAGCCGCAGTCGGACTCGTATCACCATAGAGCGCGACCAAGACGGCCGCCCAAGAGCAGTGGAACGACAGGACGATTGTCCGCCTCCTCCCCCTCGCAGGGAAAGGTGAGTCTCCCCGCCTCCTGTTGACCACCCGACACTCGGCGACCGCCTTGGCCGCCAAGAGGGAGTCGGAGAGAATGATGCCCGCCACCAGATCAACCATCTCCATCGATCCCTGACGCTTGAAGAAGAAGATGAGTTGGGTCCACCGTGTTTCGGCCCCCGCATTCGAGACGAGCCTTTCCCCGAGGGTTCACGCTCCCAAGAGACACACCCAAATACACCGGCTCTGTGAAGCCAGAAGATTGGCTGGTTGACTACTCCACAGCCGTCAGCATAGCAAACGGCAACAAGCGTGTTGCCGTGAAGTATGTTCCGCTCATACTCCAGGACACGGCCCGGACTTGGCTGAACAGCTTTAAGCCCCGCAGCATCAACAGTTGGGTCGACTTCACCGATGCCTTCGTCCGCAACTTCACCAGCACGTACAAGCGGCCTCCCAAACCTCGCCAGCTTTCCTTGTGCGTGCAAGGCCCCAACGAGTCAACTCGCGACTATCTCACGCATTGGGCCGAGCTCCGTAACTTCTGCGAGGGCGTGCACGAGGTGCAGGCCATCGAATACTTCACCACCGGGTGCCGAGAGGGCACCCTCCTCAAGCACAAGCTCCTCTGTGACGAGCCAGAGACCCTCGACGAGCTACTGATCATAGCAGACAAATATGCCACGGCCGACTCCTCCATGAAGGCGGAAATCCAAGTTAGTGCGACTGGTAAGGTGGCTCCTCAGGCTCCTCAAACCCCGGCTGGAGACGCCAGTCGGCGTCAACAACAAAACGACCACAAGCGCAAGGCCACACAGCCGGCTTCCACCAGCCAGCAGGTGGCAACAGTCGAAGACCAGCAGCCGGAAGGGCCGCCTCTGCCCAAATGACAGAAGGGCGGCAAGCCCAACTGGTTGCCGGCTTTCTCATATGAGCAGAATTTGGATGCTCCCTGCAAATTCCATAGTGGTGCAAAGTTGTCCAACCACACCACTCAGAAGTGCCACTGGCTCACCAGGATCGTCAAGGGAGATGGCCTCATGCCTCCCCCGCCTGCTGGGCAGCCGCCTCCTCCCCCGCCCCAGCAGCCGGTGGTCAGACCAGTCGGCGCAATACAAGACGAATACCCAGGAGAGCATGGAGCCTATGTCATCTTCACCAGTGTGGCCGATGATCTACGCAGCAGGCGGCTGCAGCAACAAGAAGTAAATGTGGTAGCATCAGAAACCCCAGAGTTCATGCATTGGTCTGAAAAGCCCATCAGCTGGAGCAGAGCTGACTACCCGGAGGTGATGCCTAAGCCCGGCTCCTATGCCCTGATTTTGGACGCCACCTTTGCCACGGACAAGCGAGCAACTCGCTTCTCCTGAGTCCTGATAGACGGCGACAGCAGCATTAACATCCTATACAAGGATACCATGGAGAAATTAGGAATCAGACAGAGGCAACTTCAGCCCAGCCGGACAGTATTCCATGGCATAGTTCCTGGCCTTTCCTGCTCACCAATCGGCAAGATTCTAATAGACGTCCTCTTTGGAGACAAAGATCATTTCCGCCGAGAGTCAGTATGGTTTGAAGTGGTGGACCTTGAGAGCCCATACCATGTGTTACTTGGCCGGCCTGCCCTGGCCAAGTTCATGGTTGTCCCCCACTATGCCTACCTCAAGATGAAGATGCCGAGTTCCAAGGGGATTCTGACCATAGCTGGCGACTACAAGAAGTCGTCCGCCTGTGCAGCAGAGAGCAGTCGATTGGCCGAGTCCCTCGCGATCGCAGCTAAGAAGCGGCTCCTTGACCAGGTTGTGGCGATGGCAAGCAAGCAGCCAGAGATGTCACCCGATCCCAAGGAGTCAGAAGTTGAGGGCTCGTTCAAGCCGGCCAAAGAAACAAAGAAGATACCCTTGGACCCAGAGCACCCGAAGAGGTACGCTGTCATAGGTACAAACCTCGACAGCAAATAGGAAGGCGAGCTCGTCGATTTCCTCTGTGAGAATCGGGACATCTTCGCATGGTCCCTCAAAGACATGCGAGGTGTCCCGACGGATTTCGCCGAGCACAAATTACATGTCTGGTCTGATGCCAAGCCAGTCAGGCAGCCCTTGCACCGCCTGTCAGAAGAGAAGAGAAGAGAAGAGTCGTCGGAGAAGAAATTGCCCGGCTGCTGGCAGCCGGCTTCATCATGGAGGTGTTCTTTCCAGAGTGGTTGACCAACCCGGTCCTTGTGCTGAAGAAGAACAAGCAGTGGCGTATGTGTATTGATTACACCAGCCTCAACAAAGCATGCCCCAAGGACCCGTTTGCTTTACCAAGAATCGACCAAGTAATAGACTCCACAGCCGGATGCGAGCTGTTGAGTTTTTTTGATGCATATTCAGGATACCACCAGATCAAGTTGAACCCGGCTGACAGACTGAAGACCGCCTTCATCACGCCATTTGGAGCCTTCTGCTACTTGACTATGACGTTCGGCTTGAGGAATGTCGGCGCCACCTTTCAACGTTGCATGTAGAAGTGCCTCCTCAAGCAACTCGGCAGAAACGTCCACGTTTACATGGACGATGTGGTGGTGAAGACGGAGAAGCGTGGAACGCTGCTAGAAGACCTCAAGGAGACCTTTGAGAACTTGCGCCGATTTCAAATCAAGCTCAACCCAGAGAAATGCGTCTTCGGAGTACCAGCCGGCCAGCTTCTTGGCTTCCTGGTCTCCGAACACAGCATAGAATGCAACCCTGTGAAGATCAAGGCCATTGAAAGGATGGAAGTACCCAGCCGACTGCTGGACGTCCAGAAGTTCACCGGCTATTTGGCATCCATCAGCCGATTCATCAGTCGGCTGGGCGAGAAGGCTCTCCCCCTATACCAACTCATGAAGAAGACCACTTTTTTCGAGTGGAACCACAAGGATGACGAAGCTTTTCTCCAGTTGAAGAAGATGTTGACTACTCCACCTGTCCTGGCGGCTCCGACTCCTAAGGAGCCCATGCTCCTATACATCGCCGCCACCAGCCGAGTGGTCAGCACAGTCATCATGGTAGAGCGCAAGGAGGAAGGGAAAGCCCTACCAGTCCAGAGACCGGTATATTATTTGAGTGAAGTACTGTCGACCTCCAAGCAAAACTACCCGCACTACCAGAAGATGTTCTACGGCATGCACTTTGCCCCCAAAAAATTGAAACCGTACTTTCAAGAGCATCCAATCACTGTGGTCTACATAGCTCCACTGGCCGAGATCATTGGAAGCCAAGATGCTTCAGGCCGAGTGGCCAAATGGGCCATAGATCTGGCCCCCTACACCATCTACTACCAGCCTCGCACCGCCATCAAGTCACAAGCGCTCGCCGACTTCCTCGTCGACTGGGCCGAGACCCAGTACTTGCCGCCAGTGCCCGACTCCACCCATTGGCGGATGCATTTTGACGGCTCCAAAATGCGCACCGTCTTGGGAGCCAGCATCGTCCTCACCTCTCCCAAAGGCGACAAGCTCAAATATGTACTACAAATCCACTTTGCCGCCTCCAACAACGTCACCGAATATGAGGCACTGATTCACGGGCTCCGGCTTGCCAAAGAGCTCGGCATTCGCCGGATCCTGTGCTATGGGGACTCCGACTTGGTGGTCCAGCAGTCGTCAGGCGACTGGGACGCCAAAGATGCAAACATGGCGAGCTACCGCTTCCTCGTACAGCAACTCAGTGGATATTTTGAGGGATGCGAGTTTCTCCATGTGCCAAGAAACGACAACGACCAAGCAGACGCCCTGGCACGAATCGGCTCCACCCGTCAAGCAATACCAACCGGCGTCGCCCTTCAGCGCCTTCTCAAACCGTCTGTCAAGCCATCACCAGAGTCAGATTCTATCTTCGTGCCGGCTCCTCCTGAAGCAGTCGGATCCGACTTGAGAGCTCAATCAGCCGGCACGGGAGTTCTGACGGACGGCCCGGGGGTCGCAGCAGTCGCACCCGGCCCGGGGACTTCAGAACCCGGCCTGGGGACTGCAGCGACTAGCCCGGGGACTTTAGAACTCGGCCCGAGGACTGCGCCAATCGGCCTGGGGACTTCATCGACACAGCAAGCGGCTGCCGACTCCAACCCGCCGCCTCCCGGCCCAGCCGCCCTTGTCCAAGTTGCAGTCCTGACAGTTGCAGAAGTCGCAACACCTTATGGGCCCAACCCATCCTCAATTTTTGGTGAACAAAGAGCTACCAACTGATGAGATCTTAGTCCGGCAAGTGCAACGTTGGGCAGCAGCCTACACCATTGTCAACAGAGAGCTCGTGAGGCGCAATGTCACTGGTGTCTACCAGTGCTGCATGGAGCCGGAGCAAGGCCAAGCGATTCTCAAAGACATCCATCAAGGCGAGTGTGGCCACCACGCGGCTTCAAGAGCACTCGTCGCCAAAGCCTTCCGCCATGGTTTCTTCTGGTCGACTGCTCTTGAAGACGCCAAGGAATTGGTCCAAAAATGCAAAGGGTGCCAGAAGTTTTGTTCCAAGCCACATCAGCCGGCTTCTGCGCTCAAGACTATTCCCATTGCCTGGCCCTTTGCTGTCTGGGGCCTGGACATGGTGGGACCATTCAAAACGGCGTGAGGAGGCATGACCCATCTTCTTGTCACGATGGACAAGTTCACCAAGTGGATAGAGGCCAAACCAATCAAGAAGCTGAATGGTCCGACTGCTGTGACTTTCATCTCCGACATCACCATCAGATACGGCATACTGCACAGTATCATCACCGACAACGGCACAACTTTGCCAAAGGCGCCTTGGTCCATTTCTGTGTGACGCTGGGCATCAGACTGGACTTAGCATCCGTTGCCCATCCGCAGTCAAATGAACAAGTAGAGCGAGCAAGCGGCCTCATCTTGTCCGGCATCAAGCCTCGAATGGTCGAGCCTCTGGAGCGTTCGGCCGACTGTTGGCTCGACGAGCTGCCGGCCGTCCTCTGGAGCTTGCGCACAACTCCAAACAAGTCAACCGGCTTCACGCCCTTCTTCCTCGTCTACGGTGCCGAAGTCGTCATCCCAACGGACATAGAGTTCGACTCCCCTCGAGTCACCATGTACACCGAAGAGGAGGCAGAAGAAGCATGTCAAGATGGCGTCGATCTGCTGGAAGAGGGCCGGCTGTTGGCACTCAATCGGTCCAGCATCTACCAGCAGAGCTTGCGCTGATATTATAAACGGAAGGTCAAGTCGAGATCTTTCCAAGAGGGAGACCTTGTGCTCCGGCTGATCCAGCGAATAGCCGGTCGGCACAAGCTCTCAGCGCCTTGGGAAGGCCCCTTCGTCATCAGCAAAGTGCTAGGCAACGACTCCTACTACCTGATTAACGCTCAGAAGCCTCGAGCACACAAGAGGGATGACTCCGGCAAGGAGACGGAATGGCCGTGCAACGCAAACCTCCTCCGAAGATTTTACAGTTAAAGCAGTATGTACCACGCTACCTTTTGTATTAAGTACGAAGACTCTGGGTCCCCCGAGACGAGCTCGGGGACTGCCCTCTTTTATCTATATGATAAGAATTATGCCCATAAGTATGTTATTTTTTATGCCGCTTGGGACCGGGTCCGACTAGTCGGCCCGGGGACTTGCCGCCTTGCACTACGAAATGCTTCCTGCAACTGGACAAGTAATGTGTGGCACCTAAGCCGTCTCCTGCCAGAAGCCGCAGCTCGCAGAGCGACTGGACGGTGGGAAGGAGTAAGGTAGAAAGGGTGCCCATATGAAAAATGGCTAAGGACACAAGCATGGGCATAGTTTAAGCCAGCTTCCCGCCTCTTACGACCGACTGTTGAGCAGCCGGCTCGTCATGTTCTACTTAACTTGCCAAAGAACTCTAAACGGCTAAGTACTTGCCTTCCCCAAAGAAGCTAAGTACTTGATCCAGCAACAGTCCGCAGAGCGGCTGTCTGACTGGCAAGATGACAACCAAGGGAAGGCGGCAAAGGAAAAAAACCCAAAGAGCAACAGGCAAGAATAGATAGAACTTGGAATGTATTTACATAGCAAAGGCCTTTGGCCAATCTTCAAACAGAAGTTCAAGATACACCCCGCGGGTGAAATTGTGCAAAATTAACAAAGTTCATCGAGACCGATAAGCAGGTATAAACAAAGGTAAAGTGGCAGCCTAGGAAGCAGCAGGCGGGCTTGGTGGAACGGCGGAATCGGAGGCGCTGGCTGGTGGAGTGGCCGGCTGGGAAGTCTCCGCTTGGTCGCCTCCAGTGGTAGGCGGCTCGGTTGGGCGTGGCTAATTGTTGGAGGCACGGTCGAGCTGAGGCTAGCCGTTCGCTCCAACCTCTGGCGCCTCCCCTTTGCCTTCCTCCTCTGCCCCGCCTTCTTCTTCGCCACTGGAGTCGATCACCTCCGCTGAATCCTCACCATCAGCCGGATTCATCCCGAACCATTCCGGCGGCGCCTCGTCGCCATTCTCAGACCGCTCCGGGACAAAGACGCTGGTGTCGGTGTACTCGGCGATCGACGCCGCGCGCTTGATGAGGTCATATTCCACAACCACTAACTCCGCCTGAGCTTCTAGCCGGAACATGGCTAGCTGGGCTAGACTCAGCCCAGGATACCATGCCTTGACGAACTCTAAGGCCCGGCGTGCTCCAGCCCGGGCCGAAGAGCCCTTCCAGGCCTCAAGACAGCCAGCCGCTACCTCCACCTAGTCGGCAGTCCGACTTAGGGTGCGCGGTGCCTGCATGCCCGGCCACAGGGCGGCGACCGCCTGGGCGCCGACACATTGAAGCCGGTGCAGCATCCGGTGAGCTGGCCGAAGACGAGCCTCAATGCTCAGGATCTACTCGTTAAGGGTTCGGGGGGCATCTCCGGCGATCTTCGCGCCATCCGCCCTCCGCCCTTCACGATCAGCCTCGATGGCCTGGTTGGTGGCGTCCGAGTGGCCAGGGAAGAAGTCTGCCAGGACAGGAAGGCAAAGAGCCAAATTAAAGATTAGAAGCCGGCTCAACCAATAGCTGGCAGCTCAAAGAAGGAAAGTGAGGAGAGGCTCACCGTCGACGAGATCCACGATCTCATGGAAGCCGGAGGCCAGTATTGCCTCCTTGTCGGTCCAGGAGGAGCGCTCGGACGCGAATTCGGCAAGGAGGGCGGTCTCCTAGTCCTCCGCCTCTTTCTGGGCCTTCTTGAGCAGCTTCTTCTGTTCCGCCAGCTGCGTGACCAGCTGGTTGCGCTCCTCAACCAGCTGGCCGCACTCCTCCTCCTTGGTGCACAAGGCAGTGTTGGCCTCGCCCAGCTGCTACTACAGGGCGGCATTGGCCTCTGTAGAAGAAAGAAGAGAACAAGGTGTTAGTCACCAACAAGGAAGAATAGTCGCCGAGGAGATCCGGCCCGACTGCTCGGCAGTCGGCCCGAATCTCAGGGACTACAACCCGCGGGTGCGCCAGCGCGCCCCCGCAGAGAAGGAAGAGGACTCACTCCGGCTTTCTGACAAGTCGGCGGTCCGCTTGGCCAGCTCCTCGACGTTGGCGTTGAAGGTGGTCACACAAAGATTGTGGTAGTCCTGTGACAAAATTTCAGACAAGTGTTAGTACTTGGAACTCGGCGATCAGAGTTCCGAGCCGCCTGCTCAGCAGCCGGCCCGAAACTTGGGGACTACACCCAGTGGGTGCGCTGGCGCACCCCCACCAAGAAGAACAAAAAATAGAGACACAGAAGAAGGGAACGTACCCGGATGGCTTCTCGCGATGCCAGATACGCCTTGGTGCAGTTCTTGATGGCATCGCCCTCGGCTCAGATCTTGGCTTGGACGTCCAGAAGCACCCGGTTCAATGGGTCCGTCCCGCCTCCCCGCACCCACCCAGTGGGCGCGGTGCTTGTCGCCTCGGTGTCCGGGATCATGGAGCTCGCGGCGCCGAAGCCGCCTTCGCGAGACGGCGACGCGTCGGCATGCCGACCTAGAGAACTAGTCTCGCCACCACCTCATCTTCAGTCGGCGGCACCGGCGGGTCCGCCGGCTGCTCGCCTTGTGCGCTCCCAGATGGCGGCGGTGGTGGCACGATCACGTTCGGCATGGCGGAGTCACCGCCATCCCTCTCCATGACCGGGTTCTCGCCGCCGGCCTCCCCAGTCTGCGTCGTGAACTCCGGGGGTGGCGGCGCGGAGTTCAGAGGAATAACAAAAACCGCCGACTGTTGGTGCGCGGCTTCTTCAGCTCGCTTCTTCACCGCGTCGGTGGCCTCGGCCTCCGCTAGTCTCTTCTTGGCAGCGGCCTCCGCCTTCTCAGCCTCCGCCTTCTTCAGGCAGGTGGCTTCCTGCTCTTCACGCACCTCTCGTGCGTTCCGCTCTGTCGCCTCCCGGAGGTCGGCGGCAGGGTCAATCCGCCGAGTGGTGGCGGAAGTCTCCGCCGACCCCACAATGGAGGCGGCAGCGACCTTGTCAAGAGAGAGGGGAGCCCTGGACCCAAGGGCGACAAGCAAGCAAACTCAGACAAGATCAACGAAAGAAAAAATGAAAGCACAAGAAAGGTAGAACTTACGCGGAGACCAGCAGCGGCTTCTTCACTTCCTTGCAGAAGCGGTGGGCCTTTGCGGCCGCCTCGTCCCGCTTGGTCGCCGCGGCCAAGCCCTTGGGCTTCTTCGGCCGGCTGCCGAACATGCTTGGCGCGGCCCTGCACTTCTTCGCGTCGCCTTGGGCGTCCGGCGCGGTAGAAGAGCTCACGCCGGGCTAGCCGGCTCCTGGCTGGTGGCGTGGGGCGACCTCCTCCGCGTCATCGTCAGGCCAGTCCTCGAAACTGGCCCCAAGCCTCGGGCCGCCCACTTCACCACTTCCTCCCTCGGTGTCGTCCTCCAAGGCCGCCGCCCCCAAGTCGGGGTCGTCGACGTTGCTCTCCACCCGATCAGGGAGGAATTCGCGGGCCGGCCCCATGATGCCGGCTGCCGGATGGAGGAGGGGGTTCTGACCAAAGCTGATTGGTCAGATTGGACAAGACGGACTCGGCGCCAAAGGAGTCAAAGAAAAAGGAAAAGAAACAACTCACCATGGGCGGAGGGTTGGCGTGTGAATACGGCTCCTTGCCGAACTGCCACTCTCCCGTGAGCTCGCAGTTCGCAAGGTAGTTCACCATGTGGGCTACCTCCGCGTGAGGCATCTCCTTGGTGCACAGACGACTCGAGTCCCGATGCCCGCTCATCTGGCAAATCATGTGGGGCGACTTTGGAGTGGGAGCACTCGGCGTGCCATGAAGGCGGCCAGCAAATCCGGCCCGGTCAGGCCCTCCGACTACGTCAGCACATGGAGTCGCGCGATGGCACTGGCTCCTATGGGCGTCAGCGTCCTGGCCTGATACAACCAGTTGGGTTGCCTCCCGGCTGGCGGGCCGGCCATGTAGGCCGGCAGATTGACCCAGTCGCCCTTCGCGAAGACGCTCTTCACGTAGAAGTATGACCGCTGCCACATCTTTACCGACTTTATCAGTCGGATGGGGGAAACAGGTTGTCGGCCCCCGACCTCCGTACGGCGATGAACGCGCCGCACTGAGCCGGCACGCCTGCGGCTTGGGTGCCGAGCTTGGAGTAGAAGAACTCCCCCCAGAGCTCGATGGTGGGGAGAACGCCGAGGAAGCCTTCGCACAAGGCGGCGAAGGCGGACAACAGCACCACCGTGTTGGGGGTGAGGTGGTGCGGCTGGAGACCGTAGAATTCGAGAAAGGCACGGAAGAAGCCGCTCGCCGAAAGGCCAAGGCCGCGTAGGCAGTGCGAGCGAAAGACGACCCGCTCGCCCTCCTCCGGCGCCGGCGAGATTTCCTTCTTCGGCGCGAGGCGGACCCTCACGAAGTCCTTGCCAGGCAGCCGCCGTGTCATGCGGAGGAAATCTATTTGATCATCATGGACCTCCGAACCGTCTCAGGTACCGGAATGCACCGCGGGGGGCATGGCGGCGGAAGAAGAGATCATCGAGAACGGATCACTGTTGCGCTCAGCGTATCTTGGGGCGCGGCGACGAGAGGAAGAAGAGGAGGAAGCAGTGAGGAGGAGGGGCGCGCGTGCTCTGTCGCTCCCCCTCCTCCACCTACTTATAGACCGGTGGGCTGCGAAGCCGAGGGGGTGGGTGTGGCATTTACTGCACCCACTACCCCACGCCCCCACGTTTATCACGCAAAGTTACTGCGCGCAGTAACTCCGCGGGTATCTCAACTGTCCACCCCGGCCGCAGCGGATCCGCTTGCATGCCGAGGCGTGGTAGTGGCAGGCCCCGCCTGTAGGCATGTCCTGTCACGCGCGTGGGTGGGCAGACTGGCCCGGCCGCTCGTCGCCACGTGACAGGCCCGAAACGGGCGGCGGCCTGGAAGCTTAGCTAGCACGCCACTTGGATCCCGCCGAGGCATTCAAAATTTTTGGACAAGTCAGATTGGGCGAGTCCGACTCCTGCCAGTCGGCCCGGCCGAAGTCGAACGAAGCTTCGCCTCAAGCACTCGGAGAAAGGAAACTGCTGAGGCTCCTCGACCAGTCGCCCGTGGCGCCTCACCAGCTTTGGGGACTACTGTCGGAGTAATGGGCCACGGGTAGGCTAACCCGACGCCCATAGCCTTTCGAGAAGTCGGGGCTGACCGCGCCCCTCAGGATGCCAAGGTAAAGAGCCACCTTCTGGAAGCCGGCTGGAGAAATAGTCGGCTGACCGTAGACGGCCGAGTCCAGAAGGCGAGGTCGAGACAAGCCGACTCCTGCCAGGCGGCCTCCAGAGAAGCCGACTCTAAGGAGTCGGCCCGCGGCCCCTTCGAAGCCTGTACCCACATCAAGGGGGACGGGACAGGGGATGGCTACTGTGCGGCCCATCCCCTCCCCTTCCTAAGGGCTGGCGCGGCCACAGTGCGTTGTACCAACGAGGAGCTCTGCCCGGCGCGGCACTGTTGCCATGCCAGCCCTGACATCATTACAGGCAGGCAGAGTCCTGCTCTCACGACGGCCTGTCTGTACGGCCCAAGGACGACATGCCCTACCAGTCAGTGAGAGTCTAGAAGACGGTGAAGAGCCCTACCAATCGGACCCGATGGGAGTCGGCCCCTAGGAGTCGGCCTGCTCATCCCACGGGCCCCACGCGCCCTTAACCAGACATGACGGGGAGTGGCTACAGTAATCGCCCGCCATGACGGCTGTGTTGTAGCCATGATCCTTCGACCAAGCCCGCGTCATTAGAAGCGCGACTACAGTGATCAGCAGCCGGCAAGGCCCCCAAGCGGCGGGTACAGCCTGTCGGCTCCGTACCAGACCAGTCGGCGGGGCCCCCAATCGGCGGGCCCCAGCAGTCGGCGGAGAAGTCGACGGCCGAAGAGACTGACGGCTGGGCCTCCGCCCAGTCATATTACCCTTGTACCCCTGGGGGTAGGCCTATATAAACCCCCCAGGGCACCCATGCAAAGGGTTCAGACCCATTAGAACTAGACCAGAGATATAGGAAGGAGAAAGCTAGCCTTGCCTTCTCCTACCTCCAGCATACAGCTCGAGGAGCACCCTTGTACTCACTTTGCCTTAGTGATCATGCGGAGACCCCGCAGAGCAGAACTAGGGGTGTTATCTCCTAGGAGAGCCCCGAACCTGGGTAAAGTACACCGGTGTTCGTGTCTACGCCTAATCCCGCTTCCGGGCGCCGGTGACGTTCTACTCGCTCCCACCATGATAAGCCATCCTTTGGCATATGTCGCACCCAACCCCCGACAGTTCCAAAAGGGAAAGAAGCTGGTATTTTAGGAGCTTTTTCATATATACAGATTGGTTCTATGATACTTCAGATTCCTCCACCGCAAGATGAAGTTTTGTTTCATCGTGAGTTCAATAATAGTCAGAAAACGTCCTATGTCGAGGGACACCAAATATTGTCTTCATTGCTGATCCATTGGGATTTTGTTGCTGCTGCGTGTGGAGTTGATCTAATCTACTCAACACTAGTTTCCTTTGATCTTACAGTCTTGCATCTTTGCTCGATCGGAATTTCTTGTGCTATTGCCAGTATCGTGAAAGATCGGGCCGACGAATGACTCGCATCTAGTCAAGTCCTTTATCATTTTGAGTGGTTCTTCAACCATTGGTGTAGTAGGTAAGACTAATTTTTTTGATATTTTGCATTTCCTACCCATAATAAAGATAGAAAACAAGAGCACAAAATAAAAACTACTTAGTGATAAAGCAAACAAGCACACACGAGAATATTCACCCCATGCTATAACTCCCGGGCAACTGTGCCAGAAAAAGGTCTTGATAACCCACAAGTATAGGGGATCAATTGTAGCCTCTTTCGATAAGTAAGAGTGTCGAACCCAACGAGGAGCTAAAGGTAGAACAAATATTCCCTCAAGTTCTATCGACCACCTATACAACTCTACGCACGCTTAATGTTTGCTTTACCTAGAACAAGTATAAAACTAGAAGCACTTTGTAGGTGTTGTAGGCTAGGTTTGCAAGATAATAAAGAGCACGTACATAAAAAGTAGGGGCTGTATAGATAAAAACACAACTAAGTTAGTTTTAGTAGAGAGCTTGTTGTCATGCAACACTACAAAAAAAGACAGATCCGTGACATTTTGGGCCGAACACATTTTTTTCTGTCATACATATGACACTTCTATGACGATAATTGTGACAAAACCCAGTATCATCATAGATGTGGTGGGCTCCTACTTCTATGACAAAAAATCATGACAAAAAATGGGCTTTTCGTCCTGGGCGGGCCGGAGACGCAGCTGCATGACATTCCTTGGGCCGTCCATGACGGAAAAAACCATGGTAGAAGCGAGGGGGGGATTTCGGGGAGTTCCCGGTTATGGTGGGAGGTCGGGGGCCGAGCGATGCATACTTTTCTTGTACACGTATGCGCGTGTGTGCGAGGCGTTGGCTCTAACTGAACCCGAGCAAAGCGTTGGGCTCTAACTGAACCCGAGCGATTGCACTGCAGGCTACGCGTTACTGAACCTGAGCGGTCGATCAATGGCTGTTAACTGAACTCGATCGAGTGATTCCTTCGCTATTGCTGCTAACTAAAGCCAATCGATGCTACCTCTGGATGAACAGTGAGCGTTGCGGGGGGTTTGGATGAACAGTTCCTGGTGGGGGCGGATGAATAGGACCCCGTGGTGTTGCCTCTGGATGAACATGACCCCGATCGATCGAGCCGGTTGGGGCTGGATGAACAGGACCCCGTGGAGGGCTGGATGAACAAGACCACCCCATGGAGGGCAGGATGAACAGTAGACGGTGGAGGGAAGGATGAACAGTAGCCCGTGGAGGGGTGGTTGAACAGGAGCCCGTGGAGAGGGCTGGTTGAACAGTAGCCGGTGGAGTAGCGCGCGGTGGAGGCCGGATGAATAGGAGCCCGTGGATGAACAGTCGTAGGTGGAGGCTGGAGGAGGTCGACGGTGGATGAACAGTAGCTCGTGGAGGCTGGAGGGGGTCCACGGTGGAGATGAACAGTATCCCGTGGAGTCCCATTTTGCGGTACGCCACACACCTCCCGATGAACAGGACCCCCGTTTCGACCGTAGTGCTCCAACACAAGTCCGTTTCCTCCGTTTTGCGGTACGCCACACCCCTCCCGATGAACAGGACCCCTGTTTCGACCGTAGGAGGTCCGTTTCCTCTGTTTTGTGGTACGCCAGACCCCTCCTGATGAACAGGATCCCATTTCGAACGTGGCCGGTCGAACACAAGGTTGTTTCCTCCGTTCTGCGGTACGCCAGGCCTCGTTTCCATCGCCTGTTCCGTCCAAGCCCTCCCGATGAACACGACACATTCTGTTGCCTCCCCATGAACACGACGCATTCCATTGCTGAAAGCACAAGTGCTCCCTAGGTGGTTTTGATAATTGATGACAACATATCTCTTGTTGGACTAACATTTCTATCTAGCATGTTTCAGGTAAGTTCAACAATGGAGTGGCATGGACTAAAGGTTGTGGGAACTCATTCAAGATGCTAAGGACAAAGGATTGGCTAAAGCTTCAAGCTCAAGACTCTTCATTTTACATTTTAGTGATCCAAGATCACATTGAGTCCATAGGAAAAGCCAATACTATCAAGGAGGGATGAGGTGTTGCTTAATGAGCCTCTTGCTTCATGTGCTTAATGATATGCTCCAAAATCCTTAGCTACTTTCCCACTTCCACATATGACCTAAACCCTAAGCCAAACTCGGTCCTACCGATTCTTCCTATCTGGCGCCACCGAGTTTCACTTGTCATAAGCCACTGCCAAACCCTAATCATTTCGGTCTCACCGATGGGATCTCGGTCTCACCGAGATGGGCTTGCAAACTCTCTGTTACCCATTGCAATATTCTCGGTCCCACCGAGATATGCAATCGGTTCCACTGAGTTTGCTTGGCCAAATCTCAGTTTCACTTATTACCCAAATCGGTCCCACCGAGTTTGAGTAATCGGTCAAACCGAGTTTTGGATTTACCCTAACCCTAGCACATCGGTCCCACCGAGTTGATCCAGTCGGTCCCACCGAAATCCCAAACGGTCACTAGGTTTACATTTTCGGTCCGACCGAGTTTATTGATTCGATCCCACCGAGATTGGAAAACTGTGTAACGGTTGGATTTTGTGTGGAGGCTATATATACCCCTCCACCTCCTCTTCATTCGTGGAGAGAGCTATCAGAACACATACACCATTCCAACTCATATGTTCTGAGAGAGAACCACCTACTCATGTGTTGAGACCAAGATATTCCATTCCTACCATATGAATCTTGATCTTTAGCCTTCCCAAGTTGCTTTCCACTCAAATCTTCTTTCCACCAAATCCAAATCCTATGAGATAGTTGAGTGTTGGGGAGACTATCATTTGAAGCACAAGAGCAAGGAGTTCATTACCTACACACCATTTGTTACTTCTTGGAGAGTGGTGTCTCCTAGATTGGCTAGGTGTCACTTGGGAGCCTCCGACAAGATTGTGGAGTTGAACCAAGGAGTTTGTAAGGGCAAGGAGATCGCCTACTTCGTGAAGATCTACCGCTAGTGAGGCAAGTCCTGTGTGGGCGATGGCCATGGTGGGATAGACAAGGTTGCTTCTTCGTGGACCCTTTGTGGGTGGTTGCTTCTTCATGGACCCTTCGTGGGTGGAGCCCTGTGTGGACTCGCGCAACCGTTACCCTTGGGTGGAGCCCTGTGTGGACTCGCGCAACCATTACCCTTCGTGGGTTGAAGTCTCCATCAACGTGGATGTAGGATAGCACCACCTATCCGAACCATGGGAAAAACATCCGTGTCTCCAATTGTGTTTGATCTCTCCAAACCCTTCCCTTTACATTCTTGCAAGTTGCATGCTTTACATTCCGCTGCTCATATACTCTTTGCATGCTTGCTTGATATGTATTGTGTGTGTTGAAATTGTGCCTAAACTCCACTTAAACCGAAAAAGCTTAAAAATTGCAACTTGAGCATTATGTGTCTAATCACCCCCCTCTAGACACATCTACTTCTAGATTCTACAAGTGGTATCAGAGCTTTGGTCTCCATTGCCTTGGTTTAATCACCATTGGAGGAAGATGGATGTGTCTACATTAGGGAGTCTTAGGCATAGAGTGCCTATTCTTGATGAAGAGTACTTTCATGAGTGGAAAAATGAGATGCTTGTAATCTTCAATCAATATCATTTGAACAAGTATATTGCTAGCCCTTGTGCACCTCATATTGATCCTTTGCATCCCACCCTAGATGAAGATATTGACATGATTCGCAATCTTAGAACTATTGAGCTCATCATTAGAGGATTGCCCAAAAATTTGATTGCTAGCTTGCCTACTCAAAATTGTGCCTATACTATATGGAAATTTCTTGAGGAACGATTTCCCAATCATTCCTTGAAAACTTTGGATGAAATTCTCCATAAATCTATTGCCTTGAGTAAGATGAACTCTAGTGATCCTAGTTTTGGTAAATGTCTTTTTGAACTTGCCAATCTTAAGCATGCTAAAGGAGATGTTGGAATCATTAATGATATCATATTCAAAGCTATAAGAATTCATAAAAGTAACCACTTTGATCATTTATCTAATGAATTACCCTCTCTAGGAAATGATGAGTCACAAGATCATGATGAACATGAATATTATGATGATGATGATAGTGACCTCGATCTTGATGATGCAATGAGACATTTTGGTCTTATGGCAAATCTTCGGGGATATGAATCAGGAGGAAAGGAATGGGTTCTTGATAGTGGATGTACTGATCATATGACCGGAGATGAAGAGATGTTTCGTGAGCTTGCTGAAAACAACGGCCCTCGAAAATATGTCACCTTTGGTGATAATTCAAAGGGTAAAGTGGTTGGCCTTGGTAAGGTGGCCATCTCACATGATAGTTCCATTCAAAATGTCATGCTCGTTGAATCTCTTGGCTACAACTTACTTTCAGTATCTAGACTTGCTGATTTCGGTTTGAATGTCCTATTTACTGAGGTAGATTGCCAAGTATTTCATCGAGACAATCATAAAATGGTCTTTACAGGTATACGTAGAGGTGATCTTTACATTGTCGATTTCTCTAAAAAGGCACAACCTAAAAGTTGCTTTGTTGCTAAATCCTCAAAAGGTTGGTTGTGGCATAGACGACTAGGTCACGTTGGCATGAGAAACCTTGACAAGCTTATTAAAGGAAATCATATCCTTGGAGTTAACAATGTCATATTTGATAAGGATAGACTTTGCAGTGCTTGTCAAGCAGGTAAACAGGTTGGAGGAAGACATCCCGTGAAGAACATCATGACCACAAGGAGGCCACTCGAGCTACTTCACATGGATCTTTTTGGTCCCAACGCCTACAAGAGTCTCAGTGGAAATTCTTTTGGTCTAGTTATAGTTGATGATTTTTCAAGATTTACGTGGGTGTTCTTTCTTAATGACAAGTCGCAGGTCCAGAAGATCTTCAGAAACTTCGCTAGGAAGGCCCAAAATCAGTTTGATGTGAAGATCAAGAAGGTTCGGAGTGACAACGGAACGGAGTTCAAGAACGCAAATGTGGACACCTTTCTTGACGAAGAAGGGATTTCACACGAGTTCTCGGCTATGTACACACCTCAACAAAATGGAGTTGTTGAGAGGAAGAACCGGACGCTCATCGAAATGGCAAGAACGATGCTTGATGAATACAAGACGCCAAAGCACTTTTGGGCAGAAGCGGTTGAGACAGCTTGTCACGCAACAAATCGCTTATATCTTCACAAGCTACTCGGCAAGACGGCATACGAGCTTCTCACCGGTAACAAACCCCAAGTTGGATACTTTCGAGTATTCGGCTCAAAGTGCTACATTCTTGATAAGCATCGTCGTTCAAAGTTTGCTCCTAAAACTCATGAAGGTTTTCTACTTGGTTATGGCTCAAACTCTCACACTTACCGTGTCTACAACAATTTCACCCGAAAGGTTGAAGAGACGGTAGATGTGAAGTTTGATGAATCTAATGGCTCGCAAGTAGAGCAATTGCCAATTGATGTAGGAGACAAAGACTCTTCAGAAGCAATTCAAGACTTGTCCATCGGCAAAATTTGTCCAATGGAGGTGAAGGAGAGTACTTCATCCGTCCAAGTGGAAGCTTCTACTTCACGACAAGGTGAACCAAGAATCGACATGGAAGCATCCACAAGTGGGACACACCAAGATGAAGAAAACGAGGAAGACCATCAACAACCTCCTTCTCCACCACGACAAGAGAACGACGATGTCAACAATGAAGAAGGCCAAGAAGAAGAAGAAGATGAAGAAGATGTTCAACGAAGACCCAAGCAAAAGCTCTCACGAGTTCGAGCAAGAATTGCCAAAGATCATCCCGTCGAGCAAATCCTCAATGATATACAAACCGGGAGAATCACTCGCTCAAAAACTCGTTTAGCTAACTTTTGTGAAAACGATTCATTCATCTCTAGCATTGAACCTATGAAGGTTGAAGAAGCATTGGAAGATCCGGATTGGATAAACGCTATGCATGAAGAGCTACATAATTTTGAGAGAAACCAAGTTTGGACATTGGTTGAGAAGCCCGACAACAACCACAACATCATTGGTACCAAATGGGTGTTTCACAACAAGCAAGATGAAGATGGACAAGTGGTTCGCAACAAAGCACGTCTCGTCGCCCAAGGGTACACACAAGTCGAAGGTATGGACTATGGTGAGACGTATGCTCCCGTTGCTAGACTTGAGTCCATTCGCATCCTGCTTGCCTATGCTAATCACCATAATATCACCTTGTACCAAATGGACATTAAAAGTGCTTTTCTAAATGGTGAAATAGAGGAGGAAGTTTATGTCAAACAACCTCCCGGCTTTGTCAATCCTAAGAAACCAAATCATGTTTACAAACTTCACAAAGCTCTTTATGGTCTTAAACAAGCTCCTAGAGCATGGTATAAATGCTTGACCAAGTTCCTTACTACAAGTGGTTTTGAAATTGGTAAAATTGATTCTACTCTTTTTACTAAAAGGGTTAATGGAGAACTATTTGTATGCCAAATTTATGTTGATGATATCATATTTGGTTCAACTAACCCTCTCTTTAGTGAAAAGTTTGGAAAGCTAATGTCAGAGAAGTTTGAGATGTCTATGATGAGTGAACTCAAATTCTTTCTCGGGTTGCAAATCAAGCAAACTAAGGAAGGTACATTTGTCTCTCAAACAAAGTACACCAAGGACTTATTCAAGAAGTTCAATATGCAAGAATGCAAAGGTATGTCTACACCCATGCCTACTAGTGGACATAATGATTTGACCAAAGATGGTGAACCTGTTGATCAAAAGGTTTATCGCTCTATGATTGGTTCATTGTTATACCTATGTGCTTCACGTCCCGATATTATGCTAAGTGTGTGCATGTGTGCACGATATCAAGCTGCTCCTAAAGATTGTCATCTTAAGGCTGTGAAAAGGATAGTGAGATATTTAATCCATACACCAAATTTTGGCATTTGGTATCCTAAGAGGTCTTCTTTTGATCTTGTTGGCTATTCCGACTCGGATTATGCCAGAGACAAGGTTGATAGAAAGTCCACTTCGGGTACTTGTCAATTTCTTGGCAGATCTCTTGTGTCTTGGTCTTCCAAGAAACAAAACTCGGTATCCTTATCCACTGCCGAAGCGGAATACATTGCCGCTGGTTCATGTTGCGCTCAATTACTTTGGATGACCCAAACTCTTAAAGATTATGGGATTTATGTGAAACATGTTCCACTACTTTGTGACAATGAAAGTGCTATCAAAATTGGTCATAATCCTGTACAACATTCTCGAACTAAGCATATTGAAGTTCGTCATCATTTCATTCGAGATCATGTTGCTAAGGGTGACATCAATCTTAAGCATGTTCGCACCGACAAGCAATTAGCGGATATATTTACTAAACCACTTGATGAGAAAGTGTTTTGCAGGTTGAGAGGAGAATTGAACATCATTGATGCTTCGAACTTGGAGTAGAAACTCCATTGGATACATGCAAGACATGAGCTTATGACTAATCCATGATATATCTCTTATGATAACTATCTTATGTCTTGGATATATTTGCACCTTGCATGTTGTCTAACCCATGTAGGTGCTTGGTTGAATCTAATTCCATGAGATTGCGACTCACTCATATCTTGAGCAATCTCTACATCACCAAGACTCTACACAATAGTGGTTGAAGACGGGGAAGCACAAAACCACTCAAACATATCCTTTGACAAATTCTATGTTAAGCTTCATGATTGTCATTTTTGGATACACAAGTGCTCTTCCTTGCAAGAACTAACCCATGTAGGTAGATGAACTCAAACTCCAAGTGGTGCTCCCAACTCTTAATGAACTACATCAACCTTGAGCACCCACACAAGTTCAACTACATGAGCAAGAACCACACCACCACCCAAGGTATGTTATTCCATCTTAGAGAAGCTTTACTCCAAGACATGAGTCAAAGCAACTCAACAAGATGTGAATACATCAAGATGCTTAAACGAAAAATGGTAACCCCATTTTGAGCTTAAACGATGAGTATGACCTATGATCAAGTGTCCTCACTTGACTCCTAAGTCAATAACTCCTAAGTCAATATACTCTAACATAGGTGACTATGTCACCGCCCAATTCTAGATGAAGTTCTCCTGTGCTCTTTTTTGAGTTATTGCATTTGTCCCTTGCATATTTGTTTCCTTCTTTTTTCAAACAAAAAAAACTTCATCTAGAAACTTTCACTCTTTCCTTTTTGGTTTTTGTTCTGCATATTTCTGCATCAAATTCCTTGCAAATCTTACAGCTAATTCATTGCAAATCTTTGTGAGATCTTACTTGACTAGTGAGCTGAGGTGACAAGTGTTTTTATCTGTGATGAACTTGGTTTCACCGAACTGCCATTTTCGGTCCAACCGAATCCCTTCGGTACTACCGAAACATGCCACTCGGTGCCACCGATTTCGCAACAGGAAAAACAGTTTGCCACATACTCTATATTTCCTCTCATCCAGCTCCACTCAATGAATCTTGTCCTCTACAAGCATCACAGTTTTATTCACTGCTTTATGCTGAATCTCAAGGACCAAACCTATTCGACGGATTCCAGGAAAAACCTTCTTGGAAATTGATGTCAAAGGGGGAGAGAGAGATCACATCAAAGCTTATCATCAGGGAGAGAGAGATCACATCAAAAGCTTATCACCTACAAAGGAGAAAGTACTAAGGGGGAGAGAATACTCAAGGATCCCATATATTAAGGGGGAGAAAGAAATCTCCAAGGGGGAGAGAATACTCAAGGATCCCAGATGCTTGATGTTCAAGAGGAGAGATGCCACATGTCTTTTTGGGGGAAAGACATGTTCATATGAACTCATTTGAATTAAGTTCTATTCATATCTTTCAGCTCTGATTTTCTGTTTCCTATCTTCTCCCAATATCCCATGTACGATTCAGGGGGAGCAAGACACCTAAGGAAAAGAAATCAGTCAAATTCATTGCATATCTTTATTCTTGGGGACATGTTGAATTCAATGTGGTACCTTGTACTCACTCTCTACATGTCATCCCAGTCTTGGTATTCTTGTGGTTTCGTTTGTTTGCTCTGGCTAGTGGATGTACCTGTGTTATCTAACCTTGTTTGTGCAGGTCCATTCCATCCTAAGACAACTCAAGACCACAAGGTAAGTATATGCATCAAAATCATGAGTATGAGGAGTTCTTGCTTATGTACACACTGTTTGCAAGAAGGACTCATGAGCATGAAGGTATTTTCCTTGATAATCTTTTGCTCTGATGCATATGGCCAAGATGCATGTAACACATTGCCTACTCTGTCATGGTTATGCTCTCACATGCCTCTATATTTCATATTTACATGAGTGCATACATGTAGGGGGAGCCTATGCTCGTTACATGTCCTTCCAAACCTTTACTTGTTGTTCTTTATATCTTTATCTAAAGCTTTGATGTATGTTGCCATCAATTACCAAAAAGGGGGAGATTGAAAGCACAAGTGCTCCCTAGGTGGTTTTGATAATTGATGACAACATATCTCTTGTTGGACTAACATTTCTATCTAGCATGTTTCAGGTAAGTTCAACAATGGAGTGGCATGGACTAAAGGTTGTGGGAACTCCTTCAAGATGCTAAGGACAAAGGATTGGCTAAAGCTTCAAGCTGAAGACTCTTCATTTTACATTTTAGTGATCCAAGATCACATTGAGTCCATAGGAAAAGCCAATACTATCAAGGAGGGATGAGGTGTTGCTTAATGAGCCTCTTGCTTCATGTGCTTAATGATATGCTCCAAAATCCTCAGCTACTTTCCCACTTCCACATATGACCTAAACCCTAAGACAAACTCGGTCCTACCGATTCTTCCTACCCGGCGCCACCGAGTTTCACTTGTCATAAGCCACTGCCAAACCCTAATCATTTCGGTCTCACCGATGGGATCTCGGTCTCACCGAGATGGGCTTGCAAACTCTCTGTTACCCATTGCAATATTCTCGGTCCCACCGAGATATGCAATCGGTTCCACCGAGTTTGCTTGGCCAAATCTCAGTTTCACTTATTACCCAAATCGGTCCCACCGAGTTTGAGTAATCGGTCAAACCGAGTTTTGGATTTACCCTAACCCTAGCACATCGGTCCCACCGAGTTGATCCAGTCGGTCCCACCGAAATCCCTAACGGTCACTAGGTTTACATTTTCGATCCGACCGAGTTTATTGATTCGGTCCCACCGAGATTGGAAAACTGTGTAACGGTTGGATTTTGTGTGGAGGCTATATATACCCCTCCACCTCCTCTTCATTCGTGGAGAGAGCTATCAGAACACATACACCATTCCAACTCATATGTTCTGAGAGAGAACCACCTACTCATGTGTTGAGACCAAGATATTCCATTCCTACCATATGAATCTTGATCTCTAGCCTTCCCAAGTTGCTTTCCACTCAAATCTTCTTTCCACCAAATCCAAATCCTATGAGAGAGTTGAGTGTTGGGGAGACTATCATTTGAAGCACAAGAGCAAGGAGTTCATTACCTACACACCATTTGTTACTTCTTGGAGAGTGGTGTCTCCTAGATTGGCTAGGTGTCACTTGGGAGCCTCCGACAAGATTGTGGAGTTGAACCAAGGAGTTTGTAAGGGCAAGGAGATCGCCTACTTTGTGAAGATCTACCGCTAGTGAGGCAAGTCATGTGTGGGTGATGGCCATGGTGGGATAGACAAGGTTGCTTCTTCGTGGACCCTTTGTGGGTGGTTGCTTCTTCGTGGACCCTTCGTAGGTGGAGCCCTGTGTGGACTCGCGCAACCGTTACCCTTGGGTGGAGCCCTATGTGGACTCGCGCAACCGTTACCCTTCGTGGGTTGAAGTCTCCATCAACGTGGATGTAGGATAGCACCACCTATCCGAACCACGGGAAAAACATCCGTGTCTCCAATTGTGTTTGATCTCTCCAAACCCTTCCCTTTACATTCTTGCAAGTTGCATGCTTTACATTCCGCTGCTCATATACTCTTTGCATGCTTGCTTGATATGTATTGTGTGTGTTGAAATTGTGCCTAAACTCCACTTAAACCGAAAAAGCTTAAAAATTGCAACTTGAGCATTATGTGTCTAATCACCCCCCTCTAGACACATCTACTTCTAGATTCTACAGTTGCCTCCCCATGAACACGACGACGACGTTGTTTCTCCGTTCCGACCCAGCCATGTACACGAGCTCTGGCCGTACGTACGCGCGAGTAGGCGTTCGAGACCCCGCCCGTATGTACACATATGTGGCCGTATTTTCTTTCTTGCACCCTGGCCGCTGTACGTACATGTACATGCTACGTGCGCGCCTCTACTACGACACGTGCGCACCTCTACATCCACCAGTATATATGTACGTACACGTTCGCGACCAGAATGACAATGCTACGTACGCTTCGACCAGGTGGGTCCTGACTGTCAGGCACTTCCTTGCGTGCGAAGATGTAGCTGGTGGGTCCTAGTAGTCAGGGGCAAACGTTTTTTTTTGTGAAATACGGTGGCCCGTCTGGTGGGTCCCCACTGTCAGGTGGAAGAATAATTATTTTGCACGTAATAAGGAGGCACTTCCTTGCTGCGGCCGTGGACCCAGCTGTCAGCCTCTCCACGTACAGTCCACGTCTAATGGAAGCCATTCCTTGACCATGTTGACCACGCCGCGCCGAGAGCACCAGGGCGGTGGACGACGGCGAGGCCTAGGAAGGGACGACGTGGAGCCGGGGAAGACGCGGCAGTGGATGCCCACGCGTAGAGGAGTACGAGGGTTCACTGGTTCACTGCAGTGTGAGGCTACCGTCGCTGCAGAATAACAGGGGGTGTGGGTGAGTAGAGGGATGGCCTGGCCAGCGGTGGGAGTAGTAGGGGGCTGTGAGGCCTCCGCCGCATCGCAGCTGGCCACGGGAGGCAGGAGCACGAGACACGACCATCGCTGGTTTGGGCGGCTGGAGCAAGAAGACCAGAGGTTGAAGAAGCACTACGGCCGTTGGATGGACATCGTACGGTCACTGGAGCTAGAATCGTGCATATTGACTAAGTTGACAAAGCCCTCCGTCCCCGTCAACTTAGTAGGCCCACAAGTCAGCCTCCCACCGAGGTGGGTCCCAGCTAGCAGGGGGTATTCATTTTTTTGTGCGTAATAAGGAGGCACTTCCGGTGGGTCCGAGCTGACAGCAGGGGGAACGTTTTTTTTTGCGAAATACAGTGGCCCGTTGGGTGGGTCCCAGCAGTCAGGGGCAAATGTTTTTTTGCGATATACCGGTGGGCGTCCGGTGGGTCCCTGCTGTCAGGTGGAGGAATAATTATTTTCCGCGTAATAAGGAGGCACTTCATTGCGGCTGCCGTGGACCCAGCTGTCAGCCTCTCCACGTACAATATTCTTCCGATGGAATTCGGTCATTGACCACATTGACCACGCCACGCCGACAGCACCACGGCGGTGGACGACGGAGAGGCCTAGGAAGGGGACGACGCGGAGCCAGGGAAGACGCAGTAGTGGATGCCCGCGCGGAGAGGAGTACGCGGGTTCACTGGTTCGGCTGCACTGCCGTCGCCGCAGAATAACAGGGGGTGTGGGTGAGTGGAGTGGAGGGATGGCCTGGCCAGCGGTGGGAGTAGTATGGGGGCGGTGAGGCCTCCGCGGCAGCACAGCCGGCCACGGGAGGCAGGAGCAGGCGGCACAACCGGCACTGCTTTGGGCGGCTGGAGCAAGAAGACCAGAGGTTGAAGAAGCACTACGGCCGTTGGATGGACATCGTACGGTCAGTCGAGCTAGAATCGTGCATATTGACTAAGTTGACAAAGCCCTTCGTCCCCGTCAACTTAGTAGGCCCACTATACTGGGTCCCAGCTAGCAGGAGGAGTATTCATTTTTTTTGTGCGTAATAAGGAGGCACTTCCTTGCGTGCGAAGATATAGCTGGTGGGTCCGAGCTGTCAGCGGCGGTAACGTTTTTTTTTTCGCGAAATACAGAGGCCGTTTTGGTGGGTCCCAGATGTCAAGTGGAGGAAATCATTATTTTTGCGCGTAATAAGGAGGCATTTCCTTGCGTGCGGCCGTGGACCCAGCTGTCAGCCTCTCCACGTACAGTCCACTTCAGATGCATGTCGGTCATTGACCACGCTAACCACGCCACGCCAAGAGCACCAGGGCGGATATTGGATATACTCTTGATGATCTTAAGGGCATTAGTCCCACTCTATGCCAACATAAAATAAATTTGGAAGCAGATGCCAAACCAGTTCGTGATCCTCAACGACGTATGAATCCTAAAATGAAAGAAGTGGTAAGAAAAGAAATACTAAAGCTTTTGGAGGCAGGTATAATCTACCCCATTGCTGATAGTGAGTGGGTAAGTCCTGTCCATTGTGTCCCTAAGAAGGGAGGTATTACTGTTGTTCCTAATGATAAAGATGAATTGATTCCACAAAGAATTATCATAGGTTATAGGATGGTAATTGATTTCCGCAAATTAAATAAAGCTACTAAGAAAGATCATTACCCCTTACCTTTTATTGATCAAATGCTAGAAAGATTATGCAAACACACACACTATTGCTTTCTAGATGGTTATTCTGGTTTCTCTCAAATACCTGTGTCGGCTAAAGATTAATCAAAGACTACTTTTATATGCCCTTTTGGTACTTTTTCTTATAGACGTATGCCTTTTGGTTTATGTAATGCACCTGCTACCTTTCAAAGATGCGTGATGGCTATATCCTCTGACTTTTGTGAAAAGATTTGTGAGGTTTTCATGGATGACTTTTCTGTCTATGGTTCCTCTTTTGACGATTGCTTGAGCAATCTTGATCGAGTTTTGCAGAGATGTGAAGAAACTAATCTTGTCTTGAATTGGGAAAAGTGCCACTTTATGGTTAATGAAGGTATTGTTTTGGGGCACAAAGTTTCTAAAAGATGTATTGAAGTTGATAAAGCCAAGGTTGATGCTATTGAAAAGATGCCATGTCCCAAGTACATCAAAGGTATAAGAAGTTTCCTTGGTCATGCCGGGTTTTATAGGAGGTTCAGTAAGGACTTCTCAAAAAATTCTCGGCCTCTGACTAATTTATTGCAAAAAGATATACCATTTGTCTTTGATGATGATTGTGTAGAAGCATTTGAAATACTTAAGAAAGCATTAGTCTCTGCACCTATTGTTCAGCCACCTAATTGGAATTTACCCTTTGAAATTATGTGTGATGCTAGTGATTATGCTGTAGGTGTTGTTCTAGGGCAAAGAGTCGATAAGAAATTAAATGTTATTCATTATGCTAGTAAGACTCTAGACAATGCTCAAAGAAATTATGCTACTACTGAAAAGGAACTTTTAGCAGTTGTATTTGCTTGTGATAAGTTCAGATCTTATATTGTTGATTCTAAAGTAACTATTCAAACAGATCATGCTGCTATTAAATATCTTATGGAAAAGAAAGATGCTAAACCTAGACTTATTAGATGGGTTCTCTTGCTACAAGAATTTGATTTGCATATTGTTGATAGAAGGGGAGCTGAGAACCCCGTTGCAGACAACTTGTCTAGGTTAGAAAATATTCTTGATGACCCACTACCTATTAGTGATGACTTTCCTGATGAGAAATTAAATGTTATAAGTACTTCTCGTAGTACTCCATGGTATGCTGATTATGCTAATTATATTGTTGCTAAGTTTATACCACCTAGCTTCACATACCAACAAAAGAAAAAGTTCTTTTATGATTTGAGACATTACTTTTGGGATGACCCACATATTTATAAAGAAGGAGTAGATGGTGTTATTAGGCGTTGTGTACCTCAGCATGAACAGGAACAGATCCTATGCAAGTGTCATTCCGAGTCTTATGGAGGACACCACGCTAGAGATAGAACTGCACATAAGGTATTGTAATCTGGTTTTTATTGGCCTACTCTCTTCAAGGATGCCCGTAAGTTTGTCTTGTCTTGTGATGAATGTCAAATAATTGGTAATATTAGTAGACGTCAAGAAATGCCTATGAATTATTCACTTGTTATTGAACTGTTTGATGTTTGGGGCTTTGATTATATGAGACCTTTTCCTGCCTCTAATGTATACACACATATTTTAGTTGTTGTTGATTACGTTACTAAGTGGGTAGAAGCTATTCCAACTAGTAGTGCTGATCATAACACTTCTATTAAAATGCTTAAAGAAGTTATTTTCCCGAGGTTTGGAGTCCCTAGATATTTAATGACTGATGGTGGTTCACACTTTATTCATGGTGCTTTCCGTAAAATGCTTGCTAAATATGATGTTAATCATAGAATTGCGTCCCCTTATCACCCACAGTCTAGTGGTCAAGTAGAGTTGAGCAATAGAGAGCTCAAATTAATTTTGCAAAAGACTGTTAATAGGTCTAGAAAGAATTGGTCTAAGAAACTTGATGATGCATTATGGGCTTATAGAACTGCATACAAAAATCCTATGGGTATGTCCCCGTATAAAATGGTCTATGGAAAAGCATGTCACTTACCTCTCGAACTAGAACATAAGGCATACTGGGCTATTAAAGAACTCAACTATGATTTTAAACTTGCAGGTGAGAAGAGGTTATTTGATATTAGCTCACTTGATGAATGGAGAACCCAAGCTTATGAAAATGCCAAGTTGTTTAAAGAAAACGTTAAAAGATGGCATGACAAAAGGATACAAAAGCGTGAGTTTAATGTAGGTGATTATGTATTGCTATACAACTCTCGTTTAAGATTTTTTGCAGGAAAACTTCTCTCTAAATGGGAAGGCCCCTACGTCATCGAAGAGGTCTATCGTTCCGGTGCCATAAAAATCAACAACTTCGAGGGCACAAATCCAAAGGTGGTAAACGGTCAAAGAATTAAACATTATATCTCAGGTAATCCCATAAATGTTGAAACCAATATTATTGAAACCATAACCCCAGAGGAATACATAAGGGACACTTTGCGGAACGTTTCAGACTCCGAAAAGGAATAGGTATGTGGTACGGTAAGTAAACCGACTCCAAAACAATTTTTAAGGCAATATTTCTCCGTTTTGGAATATTTAGAAAAAATAGAAAAATAAGTAGCAATCCGGGAAGGACACGAGGGCCCCACGAGGGTGGTGGGCGCGCCCTACCCCCCTGGGCGCGCCCCCTACCTCGTGAGCACCTCGTGTGCTTTCTGGACTCCATTTTCTTGCACGTGACGTATTTTGGTCGGTAAAAATTCATTATATATCCTCTCGAAGGTTTTGACTCCCGTATCACGCAAAAATCTCCTGTTTTTGTTTCGAGCTGTTTTTCTGACAGATCTAGGTTATCATGACGGCCCCAAGCGCCTCCAAGGACAAGTTCTTCAAGAAGGTCATCAAACCTTACCTCGCGGAGGTGCTGCGACACCCTCAAACCATTGAGATGCGTGATGGGTTGCTGAACATCCGCGATGAAGAGGGACCAAAGGGGACCGGAAGCATGGAGATGAGGCTCGAAGCAGTGGAGCAACAAGTTTTCAAGTGCCAAAGGATGGTGGAGCGTGGAATCAACACTAGCCACATGATGCTCGCGGAGTTCACTAACAACTACAAGCCGGATGCCAAGAACATCGAGGAGGCCATCTTCAAGCTACATGAGAAGATCGAGCACCTCCAAGCCCAAGTCTATGACCTTCAAAACCAAAACTGCGAGTATGAATATAGATTCAAAAGAACGAGTTTGGCTACAGATTTGAGGATTTCGGAGACTCGATCATCTTTCTATGATGGTGAACCTATGCCTTGGAAGATGGATGACAAGCTCGCATCATCAACAACACCTCCACCGTCTCCTCCAACAAAGAAGAATTGAGTATCTGGGTATGGGCACTCCCCTTGGCAACTGCCAAGCTTGGGGGAGGTTCCCCGGTATCGTATCACCATCACAACTCCTATCTTTACTGTTTCCTTAGTTCGATCCTATTGGTAGTATCTTGATCTAGTAGAATAAAGTTTATGGCATGATCTAGTTTTGAGTTTTGCTTTATGATCTCTCTATATAATCGAGTCCGTGAGCTATATATAATAAAGATTAGTGTTGAGTCAAGGGCCTGATTATTATGCCATGATCTTGGGTGAATAAAAGAAAAGAGAAAAAGAATAAAAAGAAACAAAAAGTTCATATTAATCTTATTGAGAGTAATGACTTCACATAGAAAGAGTATGATGATTAAAAGTTGTTGGGAGTTGGCAGACATGGCTTTGGTCATTGTTGCAATTAATAGGAAGTAATAAGGAAAGAGAGGTTTCACATATAGATATATTATCATTGACATATTTTATGATTGGGAGCACTCATTAAAATATGACATGCTAAAGAGTTGATGTTGGACAAGGAAGACAACATAATGAATTATGTCTTTCTTATATCTGAGATAAAGTATGTTGTCATGGTTCCTCTAACTTGTTGAGCTTGCCTTTCCCCCTCATGCTAGCCAAATTCTCGGCACCAAGTAGAAATGCTACTTGTGCTTCCAAATATCCCTAAACCAGTTTTGCCATGAGAGTCCACCATATCTACCTATGGATTGAGTAAGATCCTTCAAGTAAGTTGCCATCGGTGCAAAGCAATAAAAATTGCTCTAAATATGTATGATTGATTGGTGTGGGAGAAATAAGCTTTATACGATCTTGTGATGTGGAAGTAATAAAAGCGACGGATTGCATAATAAAGGTTCATATCACAAGTGGCAATATAAAGTGACGTTCTTTCGCATTGAGATTTTATACATCCAACCATAAAAGCGCATGGCAACCTCTGCTTCCCTCTGCGAAGGGCCTATCCTTTATTATTATCTTCTACCTTATGCAAGAGTCATGGTGATCTTCACATTTTCTTTTTTATTTTATCCTTTGGCAAGCTCAGCATGTTGGAAAGAACATGATATATATATCTAATTGGATGTAGGGGAGCATGAACCATTATTGTTGACATTACCCTTGAGGTAAAAGGTTGTGGGGCAAAACTATAAGCCCCTATCTTTCTCTGTGTCCGATTAAAACTCTGTAACCACAAGTATCGCGTGAGTGTTAGCAATTATGGAGGACTAAATGATAGTTGAGTATGTGGACTTGCTTTTCAGCTCTGACATAGAATCTTTCAGATGTTATGATAAATTGCAATTGCTTCAATGACTGAGATTATAGTTTGTCGGAGTCCAATAAGGTTTATGGTTTATACTTTTGCATTGTGAATAGATCATCACTTGAACATAAGTAATCATATGACAAAACCTATATATGTTGATGTTATAAGAATAATCATGATGCCTTCATGTCCGTATTTTATTTTTATCGACGCCTCTACCTCTAAGCATGAGGACATATTTATTGTTATCGGCTTTTCGCTTGAGGACAAGCGAGGTCTAAGCTTGGGGGAATTGATACGTCCATTTTGCATCATGCTTATTTCACTTTATGTCACAATACTTATGGCTATTCTCTCTTATTTTACAAGGTTTACATAAAGAGGGAGAATGTCAGCAGCTGGAATTCTGGTCTGGAAAAGGAGCAAATATTGTAGACCTATTTTGCGCAACTCCAAAAGTCCTGAAACTCCACGGAACGTCTTAAAAGAAATAAAGAAAAATCCATGCCAAAGATGAAGGCCAGGGGGCCCACACCCTGCTCACGAGGGTGGGGGGCGCCCCCCCTAGGGCGCGCCCCCCTATCTCGTGGGCCCCCTGGTGGCTCTCCGATGCCCATCTTCTCCTATATGAGGTCTTTCGATGAGAAAAAAAGAGGGAGGAACTTTTCGGGACGAGACTCCGCCGCCACGAGGCGGAACCTTGGCGGATACAATCTAGAGCTCCGGCAGAGCTATTCTGCCGGGGATACTTCCTTCCCGGAGGGGGAAATCATCACCATTGTCATCACCAATGCTCCTCTCATCGGGTGAGGGCAATCTCCATCAACATCTTCACCAGCACCATCTCATCTCCAAACCCTAGTTCATCTCTTGTATCCAATTCTTGTCTCAAAGTCCGGGATTGGTGCTAGTAGGTTGCTAGTAGTGTTGATTACTCCTTGTAGTTGATGCTAGTTGGTTTAATTGGTGGAAGATCATATGTTCAGATCCTATATGCATATTATTACCCCTCTGATTATGAACATGAATATGCTTTGTGAGTAATTACGTTCGTTCCTGAGGACAAGGGAGAAGTCTTGCTATGAGTAGTCATGTGAATTTGGTATTCGTTTGATATTTTGATAAGATGTATGTTGTCTAGCCTCTAGTGGTGTTATGTGAACGTCGACTACATAACACTTCACTATTATTTGGGCCTAGAGGAAGGCATTGGGAAGTAATAAGTAGATGATGGGTTGCTAGAGTGACAGAAGCTTAAACCCTAGTTTATGTGTTGCTTCGTAAGGGGTTGATTTGGATCCATATGTTTCATGTTATGGTTAGGTTTACCTTAATACTTTTGTTGTAGTTGCGGATGCTTGCAATAGAGGTTAATCATAAGTGGGATGCTTGTTCAAGTAAGAACAGTACCCAAGCACCGGTCCACCCACATATCAAATTATCAAAGTATCGAACGTGAATCATGTGAATGTGATGAAAACTAGCTTGACGATATTCCCATGTGTCCTTGGGAGCGCTTTTCCTATTATAAGAGTTTGTTCTGGCTTGTCCTTTGCTACAAAAGGATTGGGCCACCTTGCTGCACTTTATTTACTTTTGTTACTTGTTGCTCGTTACAATTTATCATATCACAAAACTATCTGTTACCACTTATTTCAGTACTTGCAGAGAATACCTTGCTGAAAACCGCTTATCATTTTTTTCTGCTCCTCGTTGGGTTCGACACTCTTACTTATCGAAAGGACTACGATAGATCCCCTATACTTGTGGGTCATCATGGGGCGGTAACTAATTGAACTCCTCGACGATTCCCGGTGTCACGTGTGGCCATATCGAGCAGCAGGGTGGCATAAGCTGACAAAATCGATGCTAATAGGTGGCGGCAATGGGGTGGTCACAGACGTCCAGAGTGGCAGGAATGGGTAGCGGTTGGACCGATAATGGACGAGGGACTTGCTACGTCGGCCAGATCAAGTCAGAATCAACTTCGAGTGGGGATGGTTCGGGCATTGAGGAAACTTACGCGAGGCGATTGACTTTCATGCGGCTGCATTTTTGGTTTGTGGTTGTAGGTAGTGGCGCTACAAATATGTAGTAGCAAGGGGAAAAATTTAGGGCTGCTAAAAAATCACATCACCATTTGCATATATATTATCTGTTGGAGCAACACTTTTTGGCCCAAAATGTATTTTTTTTGGCACAAAAATGTTTTTTCATGATCTGTTGAAGGTGCTTTAAAACACCCACAATATATTTTTTTAGGAATTTTTTTTGAGGAATAAAATGAGCAAACACAATCTTATGGTTAGAAGATTAAACTCCATCCTACGACCCTTAGCCAGATTTTTCTTAGGAAAACATATTTGCTAGTATCAGTTAATTGTTAAGACAATATATGACATCAATCAACAAAAGAGATCATGGCTGCCTTCTTCACCATTGTCGAAGCCTTCTTCTTCAGATCCTCCTGTGAACCGCCTGCATAAGAATTTAAACCACAGTTAGGGTACCTCCAACACGGGCCCTTAAAACGCCCACAAGCTTCTAGCCTCAGCTGTCCGAACGTTGCAAGCCATTCAACGTGGGTCGATATTTGTCCACGGACAAGTCCGCGTGTCCGTTTTCTCACGAGCCGAAAGCAAACCAAGGGGCTTTGCAGCAGTCCAGACCTCCGTCACGTAGGACTCTGAGACCTCCATACCACCCAAAACAAAGGCGGAGTCCCGCACATTTGGATCAGTCAACACTGTTTCGGCGCCACCCCCTTTCCTCCCATCTCTTCTGATTGCTGCCGCCATCCACCCTTCCCGTGCTTTTTGCTTCCACCGCCGCATAGACCCGTACAAAAAGTTGTCGTAGACGGCGGAGGTGGAGTATCTGGAGAAGGTGGATGCCCCGAATATCAACTCGGCGACACGAAAAGCCCACCGCCTCAAAGCGAAGGCAAAGGACGGGGCGACCGACAAAAAGAAGGTGAAGAGGAGGCTGGCGGGGCAGGGGACAGGGTGCAGGGTCCAGGCAGGGCCTAGGACGCGGGGCACTGCCATTGTCCATGCCCATGTTCTCCTTGCCGTAGCAATATCAACCTTCCTACTTCTAAACCGCCAAACAGCTCGATCGATAGTCCCGGATATGCAACTTGTTGACAATGTCTTTCGGTCTAGCCTTCCCGTGCGTGTAACTTGTTCTTGAAGGTGAAGAAGAACTTCGTCCTCGCGCGTTGTTGGTTGAAGTTGAATGGGGCGGTGCTACCTCTTGCGCACTGCGTTGGTTTTCCCTTGAAGAGGAAAGGGTGATGCAACAAAGTAGCGTAAGTATTTCCCTTAGTTTTTGAGAACCAAGGTATCAATCCAGTAGGAGACTACATGCAAGTCCCTTGTTGTAATGCCCCAAGACCGACGCTCCAGACGCCTTCCATGTTTTCCGAGTTTTGTCTTGCGATTTGTTTTGTTCGTTGCATTCATCATGGCATCATGTGCATTGCATCTTGTCTTAATGTCTTTAATCTTTCAAACTCACTAAATAAATCGTGTGGATCTCTGATCCTTTTAAATCGAGGGAATGCACATGGTGAATTCTCTTTATAACATATCCTCCCAATATTTTAGGGAGCTATATTAAATATTCCATTAATTTGGAATCATCATAACACATGTGCAAAATAATTCCCATGTCTATTCCTCTTCGAGTTTGACCTTCAAACCTTGCCGATATCTCTCATCTCTTTTATCGAGGCTACTCCTAAATTCTCAACATTTTTAGCCACTCCTAAACCTTGTCCTAGTTCAAACCATTTTAATTAAATTCAAATGAGTTTGAATTTAAATCTTGCATTCGTGCTAACTTCTATTTTCTTGGATTAAGCTCATTTTTCTGAGTCTGAGAAAATTAACCCCATGCTCCAATTCTTTCCCTAACCCTCTTTTTTTATTCACTAATGTTTTCTGCTAAAGAATTGAGAGGGAAAAGAGAAGAGCCCAGCTGCCTCTGGCCACTTGGGCCTCCTAGTAGCGCCGGCCTCCCAGCCCAGTTGCATCCTGCCAGCTTTCCCAGCGCCCCACCCCCACCTCTTGGGCCCAAGGCCCATCCAGCGCCGGCCCACTCCCTGCCGAACCCTAGGCATCGACCCTCTCTTTCGATCTCTCCCTCGTCTCCACCTCGCGCCGCCAGGAGAGGATCGATCCCTCTCTTTCCTTCTCGCATCGCTCCAGAAGAACCTCTCCCCCTCGACCCCTCTCGTTCTCCTAGCACCGCAGCACGCAGAGGCACAACACTGCGCCCAAGACCTCTCTCTCCCTCGAGCCCGATCCCCTCGCTCGCCTCCCTCCTCTTGATCCTTTTCCTTCTCCCCACGCCTCCTCCTTCTGCAGAGCGCCACAGCGCCGCCGCCGCCCTGTCGGCCCAGAGCGCCGCGCGACGCACCCAGTCCTCATGGCCACCTTCCCCGTGACCCATCAAGCCGCCGCTCTGTCATCCGCTGGAAACCTCCGCTGCGTCAAGTCCATCTCCAGCCGCTCACGCCTGCAGCACCCTCAACCTGCGACCGTCCTCGACCTCGCCTCGTGCACGACGTCGACCACCTCCTCTGCTCCAGGTGTGGATACCTCTTGCTCGAGACCCCACCTTCGGCCTCTCCATGGTTCCCCTGCACCAGCTGCGTCCATCAAGGACGTTGCCCCGCTGCCTTCTCTTGTCGAGACCGAGACCCCGTGAGCGTCGAGTTCTTCCACGACGCCCGAACGACTACAGGCCGGGACGCCAAGTCCTACTTCGACAAGTGTACCTCTAATTCAGATTCGCCAAGTACCACTACACCCGGAGACCACGAATCCGTGAGGTTTCACTACCGTCGCTGTGGATTCGACAAGTTCGCGAGTACCACTACTTCCCACGACGACCTTGTACAACTACCATCGCAAGAACCGAGACCGGCAAGTCCGAAGACCCAAGTACCATGACGCCAAGTACCCCTTCGGATCGCCAAGGTGGATCACGAACGTTGACGAGGTTCCAATAAGACCGTCAACGTGTATGGCTACAATGTGAACGTGTACCCGACGACCCCGGAGACCTATGTTGCGCAAAGTACCCGCCCGTCGAACCTCGAAGACCCGTGGACGTCAAGTTCCTTGTTTTGAACCCCGAACACCTACGGAGTGTGAACATCTAAGAAGCGAGAACGACTACCTCCACTATGAACGTGGCGAGAATGTCTACTTCTGCTACGAACTTGATCCATTCCGAAAAGTCACGCCTGGAAGGTATAACCCCGAGACGACGCCCGTGAACGAATGATTGCTTGTTGTACGAGATGCACCCTTTGTCTGCACCGTGTCCGTAGTGTCTCCCGCTTCCATGACATCCACTCATGGGACACCCGGTATCCGGGATCACCCCACCATCTTTTGCATGCTCCCGCCACACTTCCTTTTGCACCAGCATCTCAATCGATTTACCGGAACCGGAATGTTGCCGTGGCACCATTTCCATTGTCATTGCCGTGGCACCCTTTCATTTCCGCCACGAGGAAAAATGCTTCATAATGCTCTTGTCAACTTTTAATTAAAAAATTGCATAAACTTGCATATGCCATTCGCATCATGATAATAACATTTAAATGTTTAAAAGTGTTGTTGCACCAAATTGCTAATGCATATGGGGATTTACCGGAATTGTTGTTCGTTGTTCTGGCCTCATTTAAACTTGCCTAGTTAGGTAGTTTTCATATGCTTCACCTCTTGCCATGTTTAACAACATATAATATTGTTGGGTACATAACCGAGAGAGAACTAAATAAGTCATGTGGTGTTTCGTCAATATACAACTCGTTGCATATTGAGCTCCACTTAATTTGTAGGATTGCTTGTGCACTTTGCCATGCCATGCATATTTAAACCGGATATGCATCATACTTGGTTGTGCATCATGCCATGCTATGTGATGGTTGTTTACTATGTTGTTTACTTCTTTCCGGATTGCTTCTCGCGTTAGCTTCGGTTTCGTTCCAGAGTTGTGAGGATCTGTTCGACTACGTCCGTTTGTCTTCTTCATGGACTCGTTCTTCTTCCTTGCGGGATCTCAGGCAAGATGACCATACCCTCGAAATCACTTCTATCTTTGCTTGCTAGTTGCTCGCTCTTTTGCTTTGCCTATGCCGCGATACCTACCACATGCTTTATCATGCCTCCCATATTTCCATGTCAAGCCTCTAACCCACCTTGTCCTAGCAAACCGTTGTTTGGCTATGTTACCGCTTTGCTCAGCCCCTCTTATAGCGTTTCTAGTTGCAGGTGAAGCTTGGAGTTTGTTCCACATTGGAACATGGTTTTGTTTGGGATATCACAATATCTCTCTTATTTAATTAATGCATCTATATACTTGGTAAAGGGTGGAAGGCTCGGCCTTATGCCTGGTGTTTTGTTCCACTCTTGCCGCCCTAGTTTCCGTCATACCGGTGTTATGACTTGATTTTGCATTCCTTACGCGGTTGGGTTATAATGGGAACCCCTTGACAGTTCGCCTTGAATAAAACTCTTCCAGCAAGGCCCAACCTTGGTTTTACCATTTGCCACCTAGCCTTTTTTCCCTTGGGTTTCCGGAGCCCGAGGGTCATCTTTATTTTAACCCCCCCCCCCCCGGGCCAGTGCTCCTCTGAGTGTTGGTCCAACCTGTCAGCCGCCGGTGGCCACCAGGGGCAACTCTGGGTTGGCCTACCGGAAGTTTTGGACAATCCGGTGTGCCCTGAGAACGAGATATGTGCAGCTCCTATCGGGATTTTTCGGCACATTCGGGTGGCTTTGTTGGTCTTGTTTTACCATTGTCGAAATGTCTTGTAACCGGGATTCCGAGTCTGGCGGGTCGTCCTAGGAGAAGGAATATCCTTCGTTGACCGTGAGAGCTTGTGATGGGCTAAGTTGGGACACCCTTGCAGGGTTTTGAACTTTCGAAAGCCATGCCCACAGTTATGGGCAGATGAGAATTTGTTAATGTCCGGTTGTAGAAAACTTGACACTTAACTTAACTAAAATGCATCAACCGCGCGTGTAGCCGTGATGGTCTCTTCTCGGCAGAGTCCGGGAAGTGAACACGGCTTTGGAGTTATGCTTGAATGTAAGTAGTTTCAGGATCACTTCTTGATCACTTCTAGTTCACGACCGTGCTTTGCCTTCTCTTCTCGCTCTCATTTGCGTATGTTAGCCACCATATATGCTAGTGCTTGCTGCAGCTCCACCTCACTACCTTTTCCTACCCATAAGCTTAAATAGTCTTGATCTCGCGGGTGTGAGATTGCTGAGTCCCCGTGACTCACAGATTACTTCCAAAACCAGTTGCAGGTGCTGATGATGTCAGTGCAGTTGACACAACCCAGCTCAAGGAGGAGCTCGATGAAGATCATGTTTGTTGTGTTGTTTCGTTTCCAGTTGATCAGTAGTGGAGCCCAGTTGGGGCGATCGAGGACCTAGCAATAGGGGGGTCTTTCTTTATTTGGTTCCGTAGTCGGACCTTGTTTGTATTCTGGATGATGTAATGCTATATTTATGTGTTGTGTGAAGTGGCGATTGTAAGCCAACTCTTTATCCCTTTCTTATTCAGTACATGGGATGTGTAAAGACTACCCCTCTTGCGACATGCCTACTATGCGGTTATGCCTCTAAGTCGTGCTCCGACACATGGGAGATATAGCCGCATCGTGGGTGTTACACTCGTACCTACACAAACAAATAAGAACCTCGCAACCAACGCGATAAAGGGGTTGTCAATCCCTTCACGGTCACTTACGAGAGTGAGATCTAATAGAGATAATAAGATAAATATTTTTGGTATTTTTATGATATAGATAGGAAAATAAAGATTGCAAAGTAAAAATAGATCGGAAACTTATATGATAAAAGATAGACCCGGGGGCCATAGGTTTCACTAGTGGCTTCTCTCAAGATACCATAAGTATTACTATGGGTGAACAAATTATTGTTGAGCAATTGATAGAAAAGTGCATAATTATGACAATATCTAGGCATGATTATGTATATAGGCATCACGTCTGCGACAAGTAGAACGAAATGATTCTGCATCTACTACTATTACTCCACACATCGACCGCTATCCAACATGCGTCTAGAGTATTAAGTTCATAAGAACATAGTAATGCATTAGGCAAGATGACATGATGTAGAGGGATAAACTCAAGCAATATGATATAAACCCCATCTTTTTATCCTCGATGGCAAAAATACAATACATGCCTTGCTGCCCCTGCTGTCATTGGGAAAGGACACCGCAAGATTGAACCCAAAGCTAAGCACTTCTCCCATTGCAAGAAAGATCAATCTAGTAGGGCAAACCAAACTGATAATTCGAAGAGACTTGCAAAGATAACCAATCATACATAAACGATTTCAGAGAAGAATCAAATATTGTTCATAGATAAACTTGATCATAAACCCACAATTCATCGGATCTTGACAAGCACACCGCAAAAAGAATTACATCGAATAGATCTCCAAGAAGATCGAGGAGAACATTGTATTGAGATCCAAAGAGAGAGAAGAAGCCATCTAGCTAATAGCTATGGACCCGAAGGTCTGTGGTAAACTACTCACACATCATCGGAGAGGCTATGGTGTTGATGTAGAAGCCCTCCGTGATCGATTCCCCATCTGGCGGAGCTCCGAAAAGGCCCCAAGATGGGATCTATTGGGTACATAAGGTTGCGGTAGTGGAAATAGGGTTTCATGGTGCTCCTGGATGTTTTTGGGGTATATGGATATATATATATAGGAGGAAGAAGTAGGCCGGTGAAGCTGCGAGGGGCCCACGAGGGTGGGGGCGCGCCTAGGGGGCAGGCGCACCTCCCTGCCTCGTGGCCACCTCATTTCTTTCTTAACGTCTACTCCAAGTCCCCTGGATCACGTTTGTTCCAAAAATAACTCTCCCTAAGGTTCCATTCCGTTTGGATTCCATTTGATATTCCTTTTCTGCGAAACGCTGAAATAGGCAAAAAACAGCAATTTGCACTGGGGGTTAGTAGGTTATTCCCAAAAATAATATAAAAGTGTATAATAAAGCCCATTAAACATCCAAAACAGATAATATAATAGCATGGAAGAATCAAAAATTATAGACACGTTGGAGACGTATCAAGCATCCCCAAGCTTAATTCCTGCTCATCCTCGAGTAGGTAAATGATAAAAACAGAATTTTTGATGTGGAATGCTACCTAGCAGCATATTTCTCAATGTAATTTTATTTATTGTGGCATGAATATTCAGATTCGAAAGATTCAAGACAAAAGTTTAATATTGACATAAAAATAATAATACTTCAAGCATACTAACTAAGAAATCATGTCTTCTCAAAATAACATGGCAAAAGAAAGTTCATCCCTACAAAATCATATAGTTTGGTCATGCCCCATTTTCGTCACACAAGAATGATCTCATCTTGCACAACCCCGATGACAAGCCAAGCAATTGTTTCATACTTTAGTAATCTCAAACTTTTTTCAACTTTCACGCAATACATGAGCGTGAACCATGGATATAGCACTATGGTTGGAATAGAATATAATGATGGGGGTTATGTGGAGAAGACAAAAAAAAGAGAAAGTCTCACATCAACGCGACTAATCAACGGGCTAGGGAGATGCCTATCAATTGATGCCAATGCAAGGAGTAGGAATTGCCATGCAACGGATGCACTAGAGCTATAAATGTATGAAAGCTCAACAAAAAAACTAAGTGGGTGTGCATCCAACTTGCTTGCTCACGAAGACCTAGGGCATTTGAGGAAGCCCATTGTTGGAATATACAAGCCAAGTTCTATAATGAAAAATTCCCACTAGTATATGAAAGTGACAAAACAAGAGACTCTTTATCATAAAGATCATTGTGCTACTTTGAAGCACAAGTGTGGAAAAAGAGGATAGTAGCATTGTCCTCTTTTTTTTTTTTTTTTTTTTGGGCCTTTATCTTTTTTTATTTGGCCTTTTTGGGGGACAATGCTCTATTAATGATGACCATCACACTTCTATTTATTTATAACTCAATGATTACAACTCGATACTAGAACAAAATATGACTCTATATTAATGCCCACGGCGGTGTACCGGGAAGGGCAATGAATCAAGAGTGACATGTATGATAAATTATGCATGGTGGCTTTTCCACAAATACGATGTCAATTACATGATCATGCAAAGCAATATGACAATGATGAAGCGTGTCATGAATGAAACGGTGGAAAGTTGCATGGCAATATATCTCGGAATGGCTATGGAAATGCCATAATAGGTAGGTATGGTGACTGTTTTGAGGAAGATATAAGGAGGTTTATGTGTGATAGAGCGTATCATATCACGGGGTTTCGATGCACTGGCGAAGTTTGCACCAACTCTCAAGGTGAGAAAGGGCAATGCACGGTACCGAAGAGGCTAGCAATGATGGAAGGGTGAGAGTGTGTATAATCCATGGACTCAACATTAGTCATAAAGAACTCACATACTTATTGCAAAAATCTACAAGTCATCAAAAAACAAGCATTACATGCATGCTCCTAGGGGGATAGATTGGTAGGAAAATACCATCGCTCGTCCCCGACCGCCACTCATAAGGAAGACAATCAAAGAACACCTCATGTTTCAAATTTGTTACACAACGGTTACCATACGTGCATGCTACGGGACTTGCAATCTTAAACACAAGTATTTCTCAAATTCACAACTACTCAACTAGCGCAACTTTAATACCACCATCCTCATATCTCAAAACAATTATCAAGTATCAAACTTCTCATAGTATTGAATGCGCTTTTTATGATAGTTTTTATTATACCCATCCTGGATGCCTATCATATTAGGACCAATTTTATAACCAAAGAAAATTACCATGTTTTTCTAAAGGACTCTCAAAATAATATAAGTGAATCATGAGAGACCAATAATTTCTATAAAATAAAACCACCACCGTGCTCTAAAAGATATAAGTGAAGCACTAGAGCAAAATTTTCTAGCTCAAAAGATATAAGTGAAGCACACAGAGTATTCTAATAAATTCCAATTCATGTGTGTGTCTCCCAAAAGGTGTGTACAACAAGGATGATTGTGGTAAACTAAAAAGCAAAGACTCAAATCATACAAGATGCTCCAAGCAAAACACATATCATGTGATGAATAAAAATATAGCCTCGAATAAAGTTACCGATGGAAGAAGACGAAAGAGGGGATGCCTTCCGAGGCATCCCCAAGCTTAGGATTTTGGTTGTCCTTGAATTTACCTTGGGGTGCCTTGGGCATCCCCAAACTCAGTCTCTTGCCACTCCTTATTCCATAATCCATCAAATCTTTACCCAAAACTTGAAAACTTCACAATACAAAACTCAACAGAAAATCTCATGAGCTCCGTTAGTATAAGAAAACAAATCACCACTTAAGGTATTGTAATGAACTCATTCTTTATTTATATTGGTGTTAAAATACTGTATTCAAACTTCTCTATGGTTCATACACTCCGATACTAGCCATAGATTCATCAAAATAAGCAAACAGCACACGAAAAACAGAATCTGTCAAAAACAGAATAGTCTGTAGTAATCTGTAGGTTTCGAATACTTCTGTAACCTCAAAAATTCTGAAATAAATTGGTGGACGTGAGGAATTTGTCTATTAATCATCTGCAAAAATACTAAACCTAATCGCACTCTCCAGTAAAAAAATGGCAGCAAATCTCGTGAGCGCTAAAGTTTCTGTTTTTTATAGCAAGATCGCTAAAACTTCCCCCAAGTCTTCCCAAAGGTTCTACTTGGCACAAACACTAATTAAAAGCATAAAACCACATCTAAACAGAGGCTAGATGAATTTATTGAATAACAACAAGGAAAAATATTAGATTGTCTTCCAACAAGCGCTTTTCTTTAAAGCCTTTTAGCTAGGCATTGATAATTTTAATGATGCTCACATGAAACACAAGAATTAAAGCACAAAGAGAGCATCATAAAACATGTGACAAACATACTTAAGTCTAACATACTTCCTATGCATAGGTATTTTATAAGCAAACAAATTATCAAGGCGAACAGAAACTAGCATATGCAAGGAGGAAGAAAGGAACAATAGTAATCTCAACATAACGAGAGGTAATTTTGTAACATGAAAATTTCTACAACCATATTTTCCTTTCTCATAATAATTACATGTAGGATCATAATCAAATTCAACAATATATCTATCACATACAATATCCTCAACATGATCCACATGCATGTAAAGTTGACACTCTTCCAAAATAGTGGGATTAAAATTAACTAAAGTCACGACCTCTCCAAACCCACTTTTATCAAAAAATTCACAAGATTGAACATTCTCCAAATACGTGGGATCTAAAGTTTACACTCTTCCAAACCCACTTTCAATATTATTACAAACATTATTATCAATCTCATATTCATCATGGGGTTTGAATAAATTTTCAAGCTCATAAGAAGAATCACCCCAATCATGATCATTGCAACAAGTAGTAGACATAGCAAAACTAGCACCCCCAAGCTTAGGGTTTTGCATATTATAAGCACAATTGACATTAATAAAATTTATACTATCATCATTGCAATCATGCTTTCTATTCAAAGATCCATCACGAATCACTCCATAAAAGTACTTCATCACAATTTTCAGATTCACGAATTTCAAGCAAAACTTCATAAAGATAATCTAGTGCACAAAACTCACTAGCAATTGGTTCATCATAATTGGATCTCTTAGAAAGATTAGCAAGCAGATGAGGATCCATAGATCTTAGGTTCTCTGTTTAGCAATAAATAAACAACTATTCCAACCAAACGAGCAAATGAGCCAAGTAAGACATCAAAGCAAACGAAAAGACGAACAGAAGAAGAGGCGAATAAAACGGCAACGGTGAAGTGGGGGAGAGGAAAATGAGAGGCAAATGGCAAATAATGTAATATGAGGGATAAGAGTTTGTGATGGGTACTTGGTATGTCTTGACTTGTGCGTAGATCTCCCCGACAACGGCGCCAGAAATCCTTCTTGCTACCTCTTGAGCACTACATTGGTTTTCCCTTGAAGAGGAAAGGGTGATGCAGGAAAGTAGCGTAAATATTTCCCTCAGTTTTTGAGAACCAAGGTATCAATCCAGTAGGAGACTACACGCAAGTCCCTCGTACCTACACAAACAAATAAGAACCTCGCAACCAACGCGATAAAGGGGTTGTCAATCCCTTCACGGTCACTTACGAGAGTGAGATCTGATAGAGATAATACGATAAATATTTTTGGTATTTTTATGATATAGATAGGAAAATAAAGATTGCAAAGTAAAAATAGATTGGAAACTTATATGATAAAAGATAGACCCGGGGGCCATAGGTTTCACTAGTGGCTTCTCTCAAGATAGCATAAGTATTACGGTGGGTGAACAAATTACTGTCGAGCAATTGATAGAAAAGTGCATAATTATGAGAATATCTGGGCATGATCATGTATATAGGCATCACGTCCGCGACAAGTAGACCAAAACAATTCTGCATCTTCTACTATTACTCCACACATCGACCACTATCCAGCATGCATCTAGAGTATTAAGTTCATAAGAACAAAGTAATGCATTAGGCAAGATAACATGATGTAGAGGGATAAACTCAAGCAATATGATATAAACCCCATATTTTTATCCTCGATGGCAATAATACAATACGTGCCTTGCTGTCCCTGTTGTCACTGGGAAAGGACACCACACGATTGAACCCAAAGCTAAGCACTTCTCCCATTGCAAGAAAGATCAATCTAGTAGGGCAAACCAAACTGATAATTCGAAGGGACTTGCAAAGATAACCAATCATACATAAAAGATTTCATAGAAGAATCAAATATTGTTCATAGATAAACTTGATCATAAACCCACAATTCATCGGATCTCGGCAAACACACCGCAAAAAGAATTACATCGAATAGATCTCCAAGAAGATCGAGGAGAACATTGTATTGAGATCCAAAGAGAGAGAAGAAGCCATCTAGCTAATAACTATGGACCCGAAGGTCTGTGGTAAACTACTCACACATCATCGGAGAAGCTATGGTGTTGATGTAGAAGCCCTCCGTGATCGATTCCTCCTCCAACGAAGCTCCAGAAAAGGCCCCAAGATGGGATCTCTTGGGTACAGAAGGTTGCGGCGGTGGAAATAGGGTTTCGTGGTGCTCTTGGATGTTTTCGGGGTATATGGATATATATAGGAGTAAGAAGTAGGTCGGTGGAGCTGCAAGGGGCCCACGAGGGTGGGGGCGCGCCCAGGGGGGCAGGCGCGCCTCCCTACCTCGTGGTCACCTCGTTTCTTTCTCGACGTCTACTCCAAGTCCCCTGGATCACGTTTGTTCCAAAAATAACTCTCCTGAAGGTTTCATTCCGTTTGGATTCCATTTGATATTCCTTTTCTGCGAAACACTGAAATAAGCAAAAAAACAACATTTTGCACTGTGCCTTGGGTTAGTACTCCCTCCGGTCCTTTTTACTCAGCGCATAACTCCACACCCGGATACCAAGGAGGGCAGCGGTTTTGTTTTTTGGACTAATTTTCCCTTTGCTAGAGTAAAGCTGCAGGCATGCGGAGAGCAGGGCCGTAATAATTGTGCATGCGTGATTCGCTAGTCCTCCTCGGTTGCCTATCCCGTCTCCTGGTTTGTCCCCCCACTAGCGTACCAGTAGGAAGGAGAGGAGTTAATGCATGCATGGGATTGGTTGCATGAGAGGCGGGAGGAGGGATAGAATTGGAAAGCGCCGAGAGAAAAAGGGAATGCGCAGAGTAATACGGGAAAAATGAAAAAAAGTTAGACGCAAACTAAAATGGACCGGAGGGAGTAGGTTAGTCCCAAAAATAATATATAAGTGTATAATAAAGCCCATTAAACATCCAAAATAGATAATATAATAGCATGGAACAAACAAAAATTATAGATACATTGGAGACATATCAGGCAGCAAAAGTGACAACTATCCATTGCCAACTCCATCAAGACAGCCGGCATCAACACCGAGAAATAAGCGGATGACCAAGTGACCCAACAAAAAGAGCTTCCGAAGAAGTTTAGAAGGGGGTTCTGGGGAAAGAAGTGAGAAGAGGAGAAGGAGAAGCGAGAAGGGGCGGCAGGCAAGATGACGAAGAGGTTCGAGGACATTTGTGAGCAAGGATGAGGCATGTGTCAAGCGCTCCGACGTGAAGAAGGAAAAGAAGGCCGTGAGGTTTAGCATCTTGATGGCGGCGATTGAGAAGAAAATCAAGCCGAAGAAAAAAAGATCAAGCTCGAAGAGAGAAGGGTTAGGCTCACAGCCGCTTCGAAGGATACCAAGATGTTGGCCACGGGGATGAATGAGTTGGATGAAGTGCGCGTTGTCCGTGTCAAGATGTTGAAATACTTGGCGGTCGAGATGGAGCTGACTGGTGATGAGGAGACAACGGCAGAGTGAGCTAGGAGGTTTGGATAGCCGATTTGGCAGGGCAAAAATGTTTCTTTTTTGCATAGATCGTCGAATGAATACTTTTGAGATCAGACGCATGTAAAAAATAGGAACATCCGCCGCCTTTTGGTTGCAATCAAACACTATTAACATCACACTTTAATTTTTTCTCATATTGCTATGCATTTGAAATGGAATTTATGGGACTAGACGGACTTTTAGGAGATCAGGGAGAATGGCCGGCTCTCATAGGGGACGGCGTTGGAGATGCCTCGTTCGTGGCTGTCCTGTCGAGCCAAACGTGATTGTTTTGATCCAACGTTCACATTCCGCACAGACCTGCCCCACGCCACACCCGCACAGTTCAAACAGAGAAGACCAGGCCGGCCCCACACGTCACAAACCCACGGACCGCGGCACATAAATCCATCCCTAGGCCCGTACATACCCACCCCTACGCCGCCGCTGTGCAGGGCAGGGGGGCAGCAGAGAGCATATCTGGTGATACGGCCCGGTTGGTGATACGATGCACCGGTGTATTCTGGATCACTAGATCACATTCAGTGGGACAGGATGCATGCACTGATGCACATGAGTTGGCCAGCGCCCCCACCTTGAAATATACAAAATACACCCTGTGTTATGTTCTTAATTAAACGTAAGGTCTTTTCCTATACTAGTCTACCAGCTGCACTTTCGTTGACCGTTCAGAAAACGCCTCAGTTTCAATGTGCAAACACACACACACACACACACACACTCGAATCCAGAATTCCTCTCAAGTCTTGTTATTGTGCCATCTCCATAGTTTATTGCTATATTGATAAAGTTCAACAAAATAAATTATCTTATATTGATAAACACACACACAATAAATTATCTTATATTGTGACATCTCCATATTTTGTTGTTATATTGTCCGACAAAGTAACCAAAAAATTCAGTGTGTGGTTATCAATATAAGAGAATTTATTTTGTTGAACTACATTGATAATTAAAAAATAGTACTTTAATAGATTATCATAATTGAAAGTAATATAAAAAATCAAAAAATACAAGAGAATTAGCATGAAAGTTGACAAACTTAACATACCAAACTAGTCAGTTATTGTTCATGGAGATTTTTTTTATCTTTTGTATTACATTCAATTATCAAAATCTATAAAAGTACTATCTTTAATTTTTGGGGTTGGTCTTCACGAATTGCATGTCTATTGTAGTCCGTACAATATAAAAATACTAATGCAACTAGACAAACGATCTAAATATGTTATCTTTGCTTTCACTAAAGCTAATTGAGAGAACATGCGAACAACCATTTGCATTAGCTTCTATTTTTTGCAGGTAACATTTGCATTTATCTTGAAGAGGAGCGGAATCTATTTGAGTGAATATTTTGTTTGGATAAAATGCACCATCTCACATAGAGGGGCGATTTGGCATCCGGGAGCATATGCTCCTGGTTTTAAAATGCGTTTTAAATGTATTTTGAAATGTCACAAAATTCGGATAAAATGTTTCGCATGCACATCTCGACATCCACGTTCTCGCAAAGTCATTTCGCGAAGAACCGACAACTTTTGTGTCCCGTGTGAAAACAACAAAATTCAGTGTGTTTAAAAAGGGCTTTTCATGAGACATCTTTTTTTTACACAAGCCACAAAAATTGGCGGTTTTCCGCGAAACTTGGCACACACATGTAGAATATTGAGATGATGCTTCAAAAAAAATTCTTCGGAATTCTGTGACATCTTGAAAAGCTTTTTCCCGTGGCAGGATTATGCGGCCATGTGCCAATGTGGATTTCTCCATCTCACATATGTTGTTAAATAAATAGTGGATAAGTCTGAGGAAATCTAGACATTTTTATCTTTTGATTGCTTCAAGCCTCACACCCAGTTAAGAGTATATCAAGGGTGTTTTTTGAATATTTCCCGATGGAGGAGCTGCGCATCACATGCACATCTATCGTGTCCCTCCCAGCATGATCTAACGGTGCATGATAGAGTGGAGCACCGTATCACTTAAATGACCGTATCACCAGATACTTTGCCGGGGGCAGCACATCACATCACATCAGAGCAGCCAGACAATTCAAACCGCACCGGGGAGGGCTCCACGCTCCCTCACACCCACGCCGCGCTGCTTCCGGATTCGACTCGTTCCAATCCCCCACCGGTCCAAAATCGCACCCAGAAAGGCCTCGAATCCGAATCCACCCGTCGCGATTCAAACCAGGCCACCCCCCGCTTCTCTCTCCCCTCCCCTCCTCCCCCTGCTCGCGCAGCGCGGCGCCGCCGCCGCCGACTCCTCCTCGCCGGGGCCGCGGGAGCGGCGGGCGATGGAAACCCTAATGGTGGACCGCGTCCACAGCAGCCTCCGCCTCTTCATGAACCGCAACGCCGTCTTCCTCTGCGAGCGCCTCTGCGCCCAGTTCCCCGCCGAGGTACCGCCCCGCTCCCCCCTCCCCCCTTCCCCCCCATTCGGGCAGGTAGGCGTTAGATCGGGCGTTGTGCCGGTGTGCGGCTGCGGCCTCACTGCGGGTTTCGCCTGCGCGGTTCGGTTTAGCGTTTATTTTTGTACTCCCGAGGGCCGCGTGAGCTTGGGCGGTGGGATTCGGGCTAGGGTTTACCGAGTCTGAGCATGAACATCTTAATCTAGCTGTCTGGGAAAATTGTTTGAATTCGTTTGTAACTGGAGCAGCGCATATGATTTCTCAACAGTTAATGGAGAATTTATGCTGTCGTTTCGCATCCTGGAAGGGAACTGTTTCACAGTTCACTTAACCGATTTTAGGGGTGAATAGATACAATAACGTGTTATGCTCTATGGTGAATTTTCCCTTGTGTAAATCTCTAGGTAGCAACTGTAGAATTTTTGAGCTATCTAGTAGCTTAGATCAGCTACTATTATATATGATCCATCTTTTCCTATTCTTTTAGTAACTGCAGCATGTGTGCTTAGTTATTTATTTGCATTTCCTGCAGTAGTTTTCAGGAACTCCAGTAGCCAGGTTTATGTAAATCAAATATTAGAGTTTCTGGTTTTTGGTCTTTATTGTGTATCGCATTAAAATTTTAGCAGTGATGAATCTGAAGCTAGTTGAGACATACACAATGGCCTGACATTAGCTGACTCTCTATTGCACGATCTAGAATATTTGCTAATGTGGAAGAGAGGGGAGTAGGAGAGAGAGAGAGGGTACAATGGACTCTTAGAGCCTGTTGGATTCTCTTCACTCTGCAACTCCCCTCCTGGAGTGGCACATAACGCTCTAACTACATGTGAGTTGGAAGTGCGGAGCAGAGTGGGCTGCAGTTTGATTTCGCGGAGCGTAGGAGCGCGGGCTGCATGCTCCCATCTCCACTTTGTAACAAAAAATGAGATGAACAGACAAAAGCAGATTCAACAATGCCAAAATTTGAGAGATAGCACCCTTTTTCTCAAGAGATATATACCAAAATCATTTTCTAAATCAGTTTGCAGGTGTATATTGTACTAAATGTGCTTGGCCTTTCTCCTGTGTACAGACCAATGTGCAGTTGCTAGCGACTTGCTACCTTCACAACAACCAGCCCTATGCTGCATACCACATTTTGAAAGGTAATACCGTTTTTCTGTTTTAGTTGCCAAATTGTTTTTAGTGCTTTTGTGGTCAGCGTTTCCTATATGCTATGTAGGTAAGAAGCTGCCGGAGTCTCGATACTTGTTTGCTATATCATGCTTTCGAATGAACCTACTGCGGGAAGCTGAAGAAACTCTGTGTCCAGTCAATGAACCAAATGTTGAGGTATATAGCATGGTTGTGAACATGATGTGTTTCCCGTGCTTCTGAAAGTATCTCATGCAGTGATCGTAGATTTGTCATAAGTTTGCCCCAAAACTCGAGTTCCGTTCTGAACTAGGGGTACCATGAAACGTTACTGGTTCTAAGAAAGAGCATCTGTCCCTGCTGTCTCGTAATTTCCAGAACTGGAACTAGAAAAATGGATCTATTGTGTTTTTAACGATTTATGCACTAAGAATTTTAAAGCCTATAATCTAGTACTACCTCCGTTCCAAAATAATTGAATTTCTGGGTTTGTCCTAAAACTTGTTTAAGTCTGACTAAGTCTATAGAAAGATATATTAACATCTGGAACATCAAATTAGTCTCTTGAGATTCTTTATATGAAATATATTTTTGTACTATGTGTATTTGGTGTTGTGGATCTTAGCACATTTTTTTTACAGAGCTAGTCAACTTAAGCAAGGATGACTTAGGAAAAACCTAGAGCTTAACTTATTTTGGAATGGAGGGAGTACATTCCAAAAGTTACACTTGAAGAACATTAGACCCTTTTGATACTTATTATTGCCTGTTGAAGCAATTGTACCAACTATGCCATAAATGAAAATTAGTTGTGTAATGTTATATTGATCCCTTTTAGTTATTACAAATCGTGGATATGATAGATTCTGTACCAGATAAACATTGACAGTGTGTGATTAATACTATTACTTGACACTGCATGGGATGGTGCAAACTGCCCAGACATTCTTTTCCTTCTCTTATATTGGGGCATGCCATTTTTCTAAGATTGCTGGCGAACTATTTTATTCTACAGGGGTGAAGTAATGGCTAGTGAATAGAAAAAGCAGTCACATCTTTGCCTGCTTTATATTTTGGGCCACATTGTTAATTACGTTGTTTTACATCCTGTGTATAGGTTCCAAGTGGTGCGACAGGACATTACCTTCTTGGACTAATTTACAGGTCCGTTATTCATGGGAGAACTGAACTGTGTTCCGTGTGTTTTGATTTGTTAGACATGGTTCATTGTATATACCTCACCCCCCCCTGTAGGTACACTGGCAGAGTGGCAGCTGCAGCCGAGCAATTCACACAAGCTTTGACTCTAGATCCTCTTTTGTGGGCGGCATATGAGGAATTGTGTATACTAGGTTGGTGCATTAGACATCCATAACTGGAATTTTATAATAGGTCTATTCTTCTGTTTGATTAGAAGTCCTCACAAGTCACAACGAAGTTTTTGTTTTTTTAGGTAAGTTTTCGTTTTGTTTGGGAGTTAAGAATGGAAAATACAATGCAGATTTTCCAAAGAACCTTCTGAAACATTGCATTGTCAGTGTCTGTCTTGCCTGTACCCTAACATTTGGAAATATGGGGAATCTTGTGTATCAGAACGTTTGAGTGTTGCTGCGATAAATTCTGCAAAAAAAAAGTTGCAGTGCATCCAACCATTCTCGATTAGCTTCATGTTATCAGTAAATAGATATTCTTTTTAATCATTATGCAGAATATTACCATTGCCACTGTACTCATTATATGCCTAGTGTGCTGCATGCATCCCTATCTCATCATCTCACATTTCACTTGTGATTTATACAATGGCTAAATATTCATTGGCCTCACCCTCTCTAAAAATATAATTTACACGTTATAAACATAGACTGAAAGTGTGTTACCATCTTGTAGGAGTTGCTGAAAATGCAAATGAATGTTTTACGGAAGCAACTGCCCTACGTCTCCAGCAGGAACAAACATCTACATCAAATCTGGAGAAGTCAAACTTTGTCAATGAAAATCGAGTTCTATCTCCCAATGTATCAGCAAGCCTTGTGGATATCAGCCCTAAGCACATAAAACAATTGCCTGCTAACAACGCAGCTGAAGTGCCTGGTTATCCTCATCTAAGAGCAACCGCATTGCATGTGCAGAACAGTGTACAATCTAATGTAGGACAGTTTGACAGTCCATCACCAACTGTAACACAGGTTAGTAGAACCTAACTGATTCTCTGCTCTCTAGGTTATCTGGCAATATAGAGTTGTACCAATGCTTATAATCAATGGTTACAGGAAGCATCAGCCTTAATGTCTTATGCTTCGCATTTGGTGACACTGGCAAAATGTCTTATGTTAAGCAGCCAAAAATTCTCCAGAATCTTCCTATTTGATCTATTCACAGCCTTTTCGGTTCATTTTCCATTGCAACATGTTATCATTCTGGTTAACAAAGCCCAAGAAATTAAATAGCTGTGAGGCTTAGCACATATTACTATTTTCATATCAGTTTAATAATTTTTCGGAGAAGAGATAATAGTGTAGTAAAGCTGTGTACTATAGACCCAAAGTGGTTGGACCCAAAGTCCTGTAAACAGCCTCTTACAGAAATGTAGGGAAAGGCTGTGTACTATAGACCCAAAGTGGTTGGACCCAAAGTCCTGTAAACAGCCTCTTACAGAAATGTAGGGAAAGGCTGTGTACTATAGACCCAAAGTGGTTGGACCCTTCGCTGGACCCTGTGCAAGCGGGAGCCACATGCACCAGGCTGCCCCTTTTTTTTCTTTTTTTTAAACTGATAATAGTGTAACGTTATAACAACTTGGAATTAGTGTTTGGACACCTAGTTCCTTCATTTTTAAGATTTAGTTCGTAACCTGTCTGACTTGTCTCTATGGCTGAGTTGTGTTTTACTTAATATCATTTGACAGACTTCTGGCATCGTTCCACCACCACTCTTTAGGAATCTCCATGCCTATCAGAATACAACAAGTGGTGATGCTCCGGCCAAACCAAAGGTTAATGCAGTGAACCAACCACCTAGAAGAAAATACTTGGATGAAGCAAGGCTGAAGAAGGTTGTTGTTTCATCAACTGAACCTGTTATCTGATTTTTATTTGTTCCTCTTGTCCTATATGTGGAACTGCTAGAGGTTTTTCTTACTGTGGGATATCAGATACACCTCTTTTTGCATTTTAATAAAAACACAGTAGGCCCCTCCCCGTCAACTCTTCTCTGAAAAGGATATGGTGCTGGAGTAAATGCACATTGGCTGATCATGCTTTATGACATGCTGCCATTTTCCAGTTGCCCAACTGGTGGTGCCTGCTTCAGTATTAATTGTGAACATTGTCTTCACCTCCTGGCTGTTCTAGCCTGTAAAATTCCAGTCATGGTCATCTATATGAAGATTCAGGATGCTGTATCCTTGCTGTGTAGTGTACCAGCAAGTAGCTAGTACCAGTGAATCCACAGTACGCTTGGTTGCAGCTGGGTTGCAAATTCCCTTACCTTTAAAGTACTACCCTGATGATGCTTGTCTACCTGCTAGATTTTTGCCTGAGTTTCTGTTTATCCGTTCTTTTCTTATCCTCTTCGCATTCCAGTATTGCTGTATAGTACGATAATAGCTGGTGGTATTAAGAACTGAAAAGATTGCTATAATCTAATATTTTCTGTTATGTTATCATTTTGTTGCTATAAGTTCCTCTATGGTGTAATACTCGGTGGATGTGAAACTAGTTAATCTGCACTACTGTGCATTGAAGATCTTTCCTCAGTAATATTTTTCTTTTCTCATTGCCGTCTGTTAGAATAACCCATGCAATCTAACGTAGGGTCATTTTTTGTTGTTGTTATGTAGCTTTCAGGTCTGGCTGTACACCCTCTTTTCTATTACTTCTGCTAATAGTCAGCACATTCTTTAATTTACATCTCATGCTTCGTTTTTTTGCTTATGATGATATTAGACTTGAGGATTCTTTTCAGGTGACTGGAAGACTCTTTAATCCGAGTGGTGATTCAGTACCTCGAAGAAGTGCAAGACTATCTAGGGATACTCCAATAAATTCGAATTCCAATATATCTCAGTTTGGAGGAAATGGATCAGATCACTCGTCAGGTAAATTGCGAGTAAACTCGTCCACATCATCAAAATTGTGTTCGACAGCCATACGTTCTGTGCAAGTTAGGAAAGGAAAGCCACGGGCTACAGAAAATTTTGATGAAGGTGATTATCATTTCAATGTGGATGATCCATCTAGTTATGTAAACGTGGTTGACATGTTGTTATATATCTGTGCACTCTGGATCTATCTGCAGTTTTATCTACATGTTTCTGTTCTGCCTATGAGTTTAAATTAGTTATGTTAAGTCATTTTGCTATCCTGTTTCTTGTGCTCATATCTATATGATTCTTGCACTTCCATTTGAATATTGTTTTTATGACACCAATTTTAAAAATCCTTTAGGTTGCTGACAAATAGGGGAAGATTACTTACTGATTTTTGCTGGTTCATGGCATTAATCTGTGTGTTATGTTATCTCCTAATATCAGTTTATATCTCAAGCATTTATGGTACTACAATAACATTATCTGCTCTGTTTTTAAGCATACGCCTGTCCTTATATACATGCGGTTTTGTTTTTTTACATATTACATAACTTATAAACAGCAAGATTGTGTATTTCTTTTCTTTGGTATGACATTGTATTGTTTGATTTATGGAATGTATCCTTGAGAAGATATATATTTTCACTGGAAAGCGATGTAATTTTGGCTGCCAAATGATCTCTATATATTTTCTCGTTGAGTAAATGGCACCAAGGGTCCTTAAACCATTCCATGATGATTCTACTTCACTCGTACGTAGAAAACAAATCATCATGATTAAATATTGAAAGCAATTTCTCTCAGTGTAAACTTGTTTCAAGATCTGTGGAATTTGTCGCTGTGAAATGGCATATATTGTTTTATCTTTTACTGGATCGTACTGACTATTTCACCTTAGCTTTTGCTATAGCATATTACCGTTTTGTAGAATTATATATTTCCTAGTTCCTAGGAATAATCTCCATTGCATTGCGCTTTATGGATAAACGCAGCATGTTCCCTTCTCTGTCATCTTCACATGTAAGATGCAAATTATTTTTCTGAGTCTCAGGAAGCAGGTATGAAGCTGTTGATGAGATGTGGACAGATAATATAGCAGCAACTTCATCTTCTTTAAGTATAGCTGAAGGAAGGTACTTTGAGCAAGATAAAGCTGAGCGAACCCTGTCACAAGACTCCAAAATGGCGACTGGTATCAGGGAGCTATTGGGACTTTTGCGGACACTTGGGGAAGGCTATAGGCTATCTTGCTTGTTTAAGTGCCAGGTACATTAAAGATGTACAGGTTTCAACTACAGAAATACTAACCATCTACCCAACGTTGTAACCAATTCCATTCACTTAATGGTCAGGAAGCACTGGAAATCTACAGGAAACTCCCAGAGCCACAATTTAATACGGGATGGGTCTTATGCCAGGTACAATTTGTTTAGTATTGCAAGATGATTGGAGAATCCTTTGCATACTTTTGATTTATGTTATAAAAATATGGTTCCTATTGTATTTCATGCAATATTATATATAGGGTCTGCATAGAAATGAGTACTTCAGATGACAACTTTGTTTTCTCCCTCTGGTTTTCTTCGGAGTGACTTAAATCAACTGAGGACTTAATTTAGCATATTTGTTGGGAATATTATAGTTTATTTTGCTTGTTGGTATGTTGTCAAATGATGTTTCTAAAGTTGTAACTTGAGTGTTGACCCTGAAGAGTTATTATATGAGTGGGCATCCCTGACAATTTCATTTTACTATTGATGTTAGATATTTGACTTCCTCTTCAATAAACTATCAGTTTTATTTTATGGAAAACACGTTGATATTTTAATATTTTTATGATATATACAAAATGAATAATTTGCATACTTATTTCCGTTGGCATCATAAGCTTATTATCGTTTTGGTCAACTATGCAGGTTGGGAAGGCATATTTTGAATTGGTCGATTATTTAGAAGCTGATCATTTCTTTGAGTTAGCGCATCGATTATCACCGTGCACGTTGGAGGGAATGGACATATACTCTACTGTTCTTTATGTAAGCGAACTCACTGCCGTTACACTTGCTTACTTTTTAACCATATTTAGCTCCGAGCTCACATGCTTCTTTTGTAGCATTTGAATGAGGAAATGAGGCTAAGTTACCTTGCTCAGGAGCTTATTTCTGTTGATCGACTATCTCCTCAAGCATGGTATGTCGGTTGCCTCTCAGAAGTTAATAATCATGCTGGGCCATTTTTCCCCTGCAGTATGTTTTCTGTTACTTCCGTCCTTTTGCTTTTGCGGAAACTTCTCTCTCTCTCTCTGTCTCTCTCTCTCTCCATTTTGCAATGGTTCCTCCCTTTTGTTCGGACCTAGACACAGGGTTAAAAGAAATGAAAGTTGAGGATTATGAAAGCTATTTGTGGCCTCTCCAGTTTTTGATTGATGATGTTAAAAATTGATCTTTGTCTCAGCGCAGCGCTAGGCAATGGGACAAATCTAGTGTACAATTGCAAATCTTGCATAAATGTGACCGTTTCTACTATATTTGTTTTGAATGCGAACAGGTGTGCAGTGGGAAATTGCTTTGCCTTGCGGAAAGATCATGAGACTGCTTTAAAGAACTTCCAGCGTGCTGTACAGCTTGACTCAAGAGTAGCATATGCTCACACTCTATGCGGTCACGAGTATGTGTTGCCTCCCATAATTATTGATCGTATATTTGTATTTGAGTAATTGCACTTACCTTTTCATGGACTTGTCACTTGGGGTCTGTGAACTTGAAGGTTGTAGTTGTGCATTTAGGTCCTTCAATTTCTATAGATGTACCAACACAGTTGCAACCGTACTTATCTAACTATGAATGATCATCTGGCATGTTGACCCTGTTAAATCCAAAGTTTGACCATGTGTTCTGACAGTTGTATAAGTCGTCCAGTGACATATGGAAACGTCCTTCACATCCTAGATATCATGGTTGAATTGTGATTCGATGAGAGCCAAGATGCCATCCTATTTCTAATCACCAATACATCATGTTTTTAACATCTGTTGACGCACCTATCAATTTCCATTTTAGTTGCCGCACTTAATCTTTCTATTTCATCCACTATTAATGTTTGAGATCATTTGCCAATTTATTTTGATCCTACTGTCTTTCCTTTGAACTGCAGATATTCTGCATTGGAGGATTACGAGAACAGTGTTAAATTCTACCGATGTGCACTTCAGGTAGATGAAAGGCACTACAATGCCTGGTATGGGCTTGGAGTAGTTTACCTTCGCCAGGAAAAGTTTGAGTTTGCTGAGCATCATTTTAGAAGGGCATTTCAGATAAATCCCCGTTCTTCTGTTCTTATGTGCTATCTTGGGATGGCCTTACATGCTCTAAAGGTTTGACATTGTCAAAGACTGTGAAGTAGTTACTGGTTTGAAGTGTTGTTGTCTTCTGCCCAATTCGTAAATATGAACGTCTTTTTGATTTTGAACTTTGACAGAGAGATGAGGATGCATTGGAGATGATGGAGAAAGCCATATTTTCTGATAAGAAGAATCCACTTCCTAAGTATCAGAAGGCTTTAATTCTGGTAGGACTTCAAAAATATCAGGAGGCTCTGGATGAGTTGGAACAGCTAAGGGAGATTGCACCTCATGAGAGTAGTATGTATGCACTTATGGGCAAGATATACAAGCAACTCAATATTCTCGACAAGGCTGTATTTTGCTTTGGCGTTGCCCTTGATTTGAAACCTCCCGCTGCCGACCTTGCTATAATCAAGGTATGACACTATCATATTTTACTTATTACTGCAAGCTGCCCCATTTGCTGCCTTTTTGTTTCCTCACTACATTTTTTTTTTGTTATACATAAGCCAACCTATGTTTTTCTTTTCCTAGAGTGGTCCCATAATAACTGCTAGTTAAATTGTTACACTTTCTTTTAATTTCTTCCCATTACTGTGCTGGTCTCATCAATTTGAATTACTTGTATTTGAATACTGTCTGATGTTTGGCAGTCTGCAATGGAGAAAGTACACCTTCCAGATGAACTGATGGAGGATGATGACCTGTAAGTTCACTTTAAAGCACAAACTGAGAAATGGACATTTATTCAGATCTATGAGTTTCTGCTTGTGCTTCGGAGTCATGGCCTGAATGTGCTTTCTGAGAGGAACTCAGAGGTTGAAGGAAGCAAGCACATCATGTGGAACCAGAATTTACAGCAACTATGGATTCTCTTGGGGCATTAGTGTACCATTAACCACCCAGTTTTGTAGCATTAGCTGTAACCTGTACACTGACAGCACAAACACAACATGTGTAGTAGTTTAGGTGTACAAGCTGAGTATTGGCAGCGAGGCCTGTATCATTGTACAATTGTACGAGTATCAAAAGAAATCGTCGAGAAATATGAAAACGATGCCGGGGCAAGATCATGGGGAATCAAACAGATTGTGAATTGTACAGTACCAGTATTCTTCTCTGGTGCTGTATTCGAGGGTTTGAAGCATTTCTGTACAAGTAGGTGGGATGATGCTCTGCGTGTCCGCCTTGTTCCATTGCATGTAGTGGGGAGATGATGGAACGTATGCGTGGCTTTGCATCCAACCCAAGTGAAAAGTGTAACATCTCGTTATGTTACCATACTGATCTATTGCTTGTAGTCCGGCATCACATTGGTAAACATTGACAGATCAAGAAGAATTCTACCGCAGTAGGCAATATTTAGAAATTTTAAGTGTAATTTAGCATACTGTACTGTATCCCTGTTTATTACATGAACTGGAATGATCGGGTAAGATCTACTTTTGGTTCCCAAAATATGTCTGCTTATCTGGTGCATACCATTTGAACCTACATTTTCTATCTAGTACTTCCTCTGTCCCAAAATATAAGAACGTTTTTCATACTAGTGTATTATGAAAAACGTTCTTATATTTTGGGACGGAGGTGTTTAAGTGAAAGATCAACTTGTATTGATTGATAGAACTAGTACAGCTTATATATGTTTGGAAAAGACGCATCGCACAAGATGCGATGGTTGGAACCGATGCAACGGTTAGAGCATCTTCAGCCGTTGGCCCCTCAGGGGGCGCCTAAAATCGCCGCCTGGGGGCGAGGTGGCGCAAAAAAGGGTCTGAGGGCGAGTTGTGTTGGAAATATGCCCTAGAGGCAATAATAAATTGGTTATTATTATATTATATTTCATTGTTTATGATAATCGTTTATTATCCATGCTAGAATTGTATTGATAGGAAACTCAGATACATGTGTGGATACATAGACAACACCATGTCCCTAGTAAGCCTCTAGTTGACTAGCTCGTTGATCAATAGATGGTTACGGTTTCCTGACCATGGACATTGGATGTCGTTGATAACGGGATCACATCATTAGGAGAATGATGTGATGGACAAGACCCAATCCTAAGCCTAGCACAAAGATCGTGTAGTTCGTATGCTAAAGCTTTTCTAATGTCAAGTATCATTTCCTTAGACCATGAGATTGTGCAACTCCCGGATACCGTAGGAGTGCTTTGGGTGTGCCAAACGTCACAACGTAACTGGGTGGCTATAAAGGTTCACTACAGGTATCTCCGAAAGTGTCTGTTGGGTTGGCACGAATCGAGACTGGGATTTGTCACTCCGTGTAAATGGAGAGGTATCTCTGGGCCCACTCGGTAGGACATCATCATAATGTGTACAATGTGACCAAGGAGTTGATCACGGGATGATGTGTTACGGAACGAGTAAAGAGACTTGCCGGTAACGAGATTGAACAAGGTATCGGGATACCGACGATCGAATCTCGGGCAAGTATCGTACCGCTAGACAAAGGGAATTGTATACGGGATTGATTAAATCCTTGACATTGTGGTTCATCCGATGAGATCATCGTGGAGCATGTGGGAGCCAACATGGGTATCCAGATCCCGCTGTTGGTTATTGACCGGAGAGTTGTCTCGGCCACGTCTGCATGACTCCCGAACCCGTAGAGTCTACACACTTAAGGTTCGATGACGCTAGGGTTATAGGGAAAGTATGTACGCGGTTACCGAATGTTGTTCGGAGTCCCAGATGAGATCCCGGACGTCACGAGGAGTTTCGGAATGGTCCGGAGGTAAAGATTGATATATAGGAAGTATTGTTTTGGCCACCGGAAGTGGTCCGGGCATCACCGATAGTGTACCGGGACCACTGGAGGGGTTCAGGGGTCCACCAGGTGGGGCCACCAGCCCCGGAGGCCTACATGGGCCAATAGTGGGAAGGGACCAGCCCCTAGGTGGGCTGGGGCGCCTCCCACTAAGGCCCAAGGCGCCTCCAAGAGGGGAGGGGGCAAACCCTAGGGCAGATGGGCCCTAAGGCCCACCTCAGGTGCGCCTCCCCCTCTCCCCCTTGTGGCCGCCACCCCAGATGGGGATCTAGGGCTGCCGCCACCCCTAGGGAGGAAACACTAGGTGGGGGCGCAGCCCTCCCTCTCCCCCTATATATAGTGGAGGCAAAGGGGCAGCCCAACACATGAAGTTCCTGCTCCGTTGGCGCAGCCCTACCCCTCTCCCTCCTCGTCTCTCGTAGTGCTTGGCGAAGCCCTGCTGGAGTCCCGCGCTCCTCCACCACCACCACGCCGTCGTGCTGCTGCTGGATGGAGTCTTCCCCAATCTCTCCTTCTCCCTTTGCTGGATCAAGGCATAGGAAACGTCACCGGGCTGCACGTGTTGAACGCGGAGGTGCCGTCCGTTCGGCACTAGGATCATCGGTGATTTGGATCACAACGAGTACGACTCCATCAACCCTGTTCACTTGAACGCTGCCGCTTAGCGATCTACAAGGGTATGTAGATGCACTCTCCTTCCCCTCGCTGCTAGATTACTCCATAGATTGATCTTGGTGATGCGTGGAAAATTTTGAATTTCTGCTACGATCCCCAACAGTGGCATCATGAGCTAGGTCTATGCGTAGTTTCTATGCACGAGTAGAACACAAAGTAGTTGTGGGCGTGGATATTGTCAATTTGCTTGCCGTTACTAGTCTTATCTTGATTCGGCGGCATCGTGGGATGAAGCAGCCCGGACCGACCTTACATGTACTCTTACGTGAGACTGGTTCCACCGACTGACATGCACTAGTTGCATAAGGTGGCTAGCGGGTGTCTGTCTCTCCCACTTTAGTCGGATCGGATTCGATGAAAAGGGTCCTTATGAAGGGTAAATGGAAATTGGCATATCACGTTGTGGTTTTCGCGTAGGTAAGAAACGTTCTTGCTAGAAACCTATAGCAGCCACGTAAAAACTTGCAACAACAATTAGAGGACGTCTAACTTGTTTTTGCAGCATATGCCTTGTGATGTGATATGGCCAAAAGGATGTGATGAATGATATATGTGATGTATGAGATTGATCATGTTCTTGTAATAGGAATCACGACTTGCATGTCGATGAGTATGACAACCGGCAGGAGCCATAGGAGTTGTCTTATTTATTTATGACCTGCGTGTCAACATAAACGTCATGTAATTACTTTACTTTATTGCTAAAGCGTTAGCCATAGTAGTAGAAGTAATAGATGACGAGACAACTTCGAGAAGACACGATGATGGAGATCATGGTGTCATGCCGGTGACAACGATGATCATGGAGCCCCGAAGATGGAGATCAAAAGGAGCAAAATGATATTGGCCATATCATGTCACTATTTGATTGCATGTGATGTTTATCATGTTTTACATCTTATTTGCTTAGAACGACAGTAGCTTAAATAAGATGATCCCTCGCAATAATTTCAAGAAAGTGTTCCCCCTAACTGTGCACCGTTGCGAAGGTTCGTCGTTTCGAAGCACCACGTGATGATCGGGTGTGATAGATTCTAACGTTCGAATACAACGGGTGTAAGCCAGATTTACACACGCAATACACTTAGGTTGACTTGACGAGCCTAGCATGTACAGACATGGCCTCGGAACACGGAAGACCGAAAGGTCGAACATGAGTCGTATAGAAGATACGATCAACATGAGATGTTCACCGTTGATGACTAGTCCGTCTCACGTGATGATCGGACACGGCCTAGTCGATTCGGATCATGTTTCACTTAGATGACTAGAGGGATGTCTATCTGAGTGGGAGTTCATTAAATAATTTGATTAGATGAACTCAATTATCATGAACATAGTCTAAATTGTCTTTGCAAATATGTTGTAGATAAATAGCTCACGTTGTAGCTCCCTGTTTCAATACGTTCCTAGAGAAAGATTAAGTTGAAAGATATTGTAAGCAATGATGCGGACTAGGTCCGTAGTCCGAGGAGTGTCCTCACTGCTACACAGAAGGCTTACGTCTTTGATGCACCGCTCGATGTGCAAACCCCTACAACGTCGTCTGTGGATGTTGTGAACACCTGACAGACACATCCTGATGACTACTTGATAGTTTAGTGCACCATACTTTACGGCTTAGAATCGGGATTCCAATGACGTTTTGAACGCCATAGAACATATGAGATGTTCCAAGAGCTGAAATTGGGATTTCAGGCTCATGCCCGTGTTGAGAGGTGTGAGACCTCTGACAAGTTCTTTTGCCAACAAGATGGAGGAGAATAGCTCAGCTAGTGAGCATGTGCTCAGAATGTCTGGGTGCTACAATCACTTAAATCAAGTGGGAGTTAAACTTCCAGATAAGATAGTGATTGATAGAGTTCTCTAGCCACTATCACTAAGCTACTAGATCTTCGTGATGAACTATGACATGCAAGGGATGGAGTTGATCCCGGAGCTGTTCGCGGTGCTTAAGACCGCAAAAGGTAGAAATCAAGAAGGAGCATCAAGTGTTGATGGTTTAACAAGACCACTGGTTTCAAGAAGGGCAAGGGCTAGAAGGGAAACTTCATGGATGGCAAACCAGTTGCCGCTCCAGTGAAAGGAACCCAAGGTTGAACCCAAACCCGAGACTAAGTGCTTCTATTGTAAGGGGAACGGTCACTGGTAGCGGAATTACCCCAAATGCATGGTAGATAAGAAGGCTGGCAACTTCAACAAAGTATATACGTGTTATTAATGTGTACCTCACTAGTACTCCTGGTAGCACCTGGGTATTGGATACCGGTTCAGTTGCTATTATTGGTGACTTGAAGCAAAAGCTACGGACTAAACGGAGACTGGCTAAGGGCGAGGTGACGATGTGTGTTGGAAGTGTTTCCAAAGTTGATGAGATCACCATCGCACGCTCCATCTGCCTTCGGGATTAGTATTGAACCTAGATAAATGTTATCAGGTGTCTACGTTGAGCATGAATATGATTAGATCATGTTCATTGCAATACGGTCATTCATTTAAGTTAGAGAATAATGGTTATTCTGTTTACATGAATGATACCTTTCATGGTCATGCACCCTATGTGAATGGTTCATTGAATCTCGGTCGTGGTAATACACATGTTCACGCCAAAAGATGTAGAGTTAATAATGATAGTACCACTTTCTCGTGGCACTGCCGCTTAGGTCATATTGGCGTAAGATGCATGAAGAAACTCCATGTCGATGGATGTTTGGAGTCACTTGATTTTGAATCGCTTGACACATGCGAGCCATGCCTCATGGGCAGGATGACTAAGACCCCGTTTCAGGTACAATGAAACGGGCAAGTGACTTGTTGGAAATCATACATGCTGATGCGTGTGATCCAATGAGAATTGAAGCGTGCGGTGGATATCGCTATTTTCTCATCTTCACTGACGATTTGAGTAGATATAGGTATATTTACTTAATGAAGCACAAGTCTGAAACGTTTGAAAAGTTCAAGCGATTTCAGAGTGAAGTTAAGAATCATCATAACAAGAAGATCAAATTCCTACGATCTGATCAATGAGAATATCTGAGTTATGAGTTTGGCAAACACTTAAGACATTGTGGAATTGTTTCACAGTTGAAGCCACCTGGAACACCACAGGGTTATGGTGTGTCCGGACGTCGTAATCGAACCTTATGAGATATGGTGCGATCTATGATGTCTCTTACCGATCTACCGTTTTCATTTTGAGGTTATGCGTTAGAGACAGCTGCATTCACTTTAGATAGGACACCATCTAAGTCCGTTGAGACGACGTCGTATGAACATTGGTTTGGCAAGAAACCAAAGTTGTCGTTTCTTAATGTTTGGGGCTGCGATGCTTAAGGCTTCAGCCGGAGAAGCTCGAACCCAAAGCGGACAAACACATCTTCATAGGATACCCAAAGGTGACAGTAGGGTATACCTTCTATCTCAGATCCGAGGGCAAATTGTTTGTTGCAAAGAACGGGTCCTTTCTCGAGAAGGAGTTTCTCTCGAAAGAATTGAGTGGGATGAAGATAGAACTTGATGAGGTTGTTGAACCTTTACTTCAACCAGAGAGTGATGCAACACAGAAAGATGTTTTCTATGGCGCCTACGTCTATTGAATAGGAAGTTAATGATAGTGATCATGAAGCTTCGGATCAAGTTGCTATCGAACCTCGTAGGTCGACAAGGATATGTACTACTCCTAAGTGGTACGGTAATCCTGTCTTAGATATCATGTTGTTAGACAACAATGAACCTACGAGCTATGGAGAAGCGATGGTGTGCCTGTATTCCGACAAATGGTTAGAAACCATGAAATCCGAGATAGGATCCATATATCATAACAAAGTATGGACTTTGGTGGACTTGCCCGATGATCGGCAAGCCATTGAGATAAATGGATCTTTAAGAAGAAGACGGACGTGGGCGGTAATGTTACCGTCTATGAAGCTCGACTTGTGGGAAAGAGTATTTTCACAAGTTCAAGGAGTTGATTGCGATGAGAATTTCTCACCCGTAGCGATGCTTAAGTCCGTCGGAATCATGATAGCATTAGCTGTATTTTTCGATTAACAAGTTTTCTTACCAGTTTTCGTAAGAAAAGTTGTATGTGATACAATAAAAGGTTTTGTCGATCCTAAGGATGCTAAAAGGTATGCTGGCTCCAGCAATCCTTCTATGGACTAGAGCAAGCATCTCAGAATCGGAATATATGTTTTGATGGAGTGATCAAAGCTTTTAGGTTTATACAATGTTTTCTAGAAACTTGTATTTACAAGAAAGTGAGTGGGAGCACTACAACATTTCTGATAAGTATATGTGGATGACATATTGTTGATCCGAAATAATGTAGAATTTCTGGAAAGCATAAACGGTTGTTTGAAGAGTGTTTTTCAAAGGAAGACCTGGATAAAGCTGCTTACATATTGGGCATTAAGATCTATAGAGATGGATCAAGACGCCTGATGGTACTTTCAAAGAACGCACACCTTGACATGTTTTTGAAGGAGTTCAAAATAGATCAGTCAAAGAAGGGTTTCTTACCTGAGTTGTAAGGTGTGAAGTTGAGTAAGACTCAAAGATTGACCACGGCAGAAGAAAGAGAAAGGACGAAGGTCGTCCCCTATGCTTTGTCATAGGCTCTATACGGTATGCCATGCTGAAGTACCGCACCTGATGTGTGCCTTGCCACATGTCTGGCAAGAGGGTACAAAGGTGATCTAGGAGTGGATCACCAGATAGCGGTCAAAATTATCCTTAGAGGAATAAGGAAATGTTTCTCGGTTATGGAGGTGATAAAGAGTTCGACGTAAAGAGTTACGTCGATGCAAGCTTAACACCTATCCGGATAGCTCTGAGTAGAGATACCGGATACGTAAAATGGAGCAACAATTTGGAATAGCTCCAAGTGGAACGTGGCAGCAGCATCTACGATATAAAGTTTTGCGAAATACATAGGGATCTGAATATGGCAAGACCCGTTGACTACAACCTCTCTCACAAGCATAACATGATCAAACCCAGAACTCTTTGAGTGTGTATCACATAGTGATGTGAACTAGATCATTGAGTCTAGTAGACTCTTGGATGTTGGTCACATGGCGATGTGACCTATGAGTGTTAATCACATGGTGATGTGAACTAGATTATTGACTCTAGTGCAAGTGGGAGACTGTTGGAAATATGCCCTAGAGGCAATAATAAATTAGTTATTATTATATTATATTTCATTGTTCATGATAATCATTTATTATCCATGCTAGAATTGTATTGATAGGAAACTCAGATACATGTGTGTATACATAGACAACACCATGTCCCTAGTAAGCCTCTAGTTGACTAGCCCGTTGATCAATAGATGGTTACGGTTTCCTGACCATGGACATTAGATGTCGTTGATAACGGGATCACATCATTAGGAGAATGATGTGATGGACAAGACCCAATCCTAAGCCTAGCACAAGATCGTGTAGTTCGTATGCTAAAGCTTTTCCAATGTCAAGTATCATTTCCTTAGACCATGAGATTGTGCAACTCCCAGATACCGTAGGAGTACTTTGGGTGTGCCAAACGTCACAACGTAACTGGGTGGCTATAAAGGTACACTACAGGTATCTGCGAAAGTGTCTGTTGGGTTGGCACGAATCGAGACTGGGATTTGTCACTCCGTGTAAACGGAGAGGTATCTCTGGGCCCACTCGGTAGGACATCATCATAATGTGCACAATGTGACCAAGGAGTTGATCATGGGATGATGTGTTACGGAACGAGTAAAGAGACTTGCCGGTAACGAGATTGAACAAGGTATCGGGATACCGACGATCGAATCTCGGGCAAGTATCGTACCGCTAGACAAAGGGAATTGTATACGGGATTGATTAAATCCTTGACATCGTGGTTCATACGATGAGATCATCATGGAGCATGTGGGAGCCAACATGGGTATCTAGATCCCGCTGTTGGTTATTGACCAGAGAGTTGTCTCGGCCATGTCTGCATGACTCCCGAACCCGTAGGGTCTACACACTTAAGGTTTGATGACACTAGGGTTATAGGGAAAGTATGTATGTGGTTACCGAATGTTGTTCGGAGTCCCGGATGAGATCCCGGACATCACGAGGAGTTCCGGAATGGTCCGGAGGTAAAGATTGATATATAGGAAGTATGGTTTTGGCCACCGAAAGTGTTCCGGGCATCACCGATAGTGTACCGGGACCACCGGAGGGGTCCGGGGGTCCACCAGGTGGGGCCACCAGCCCCGGAGGCCTACATGGGCCAATAGTGGGAAGGGACTGTTGGAAATATGCCCTAGAGGCAATAATAAAATGATTATTATATTTCCTTGTTCATGATAATTGTCTATTATTCATGCTATAATTGTATTATCCGGAAATCGTAATACATGTGTGAATACATAGACCACAATGTGTCCCTAGTGAGCCTCTAGTTGACTAGCTCGTTGATCAACAGATAGTCATGGTTTCCTGGCTATGGACATTGGGATGTCATTGATAACGGGATCACATCATTAGGAGAATGATGTGATGGACAAGACCCAATCCTAAGCATAGCACAAGATCGTGTAGTTCGTTTGCTAGAGTTTTTCCAATGTCAAGTATCATTTCCTTAGACCATGAGATCGTGTAACTCCCGGATACCGTAGGAGTGCCTTGGGTGTACCAAACGTCACAACGTAACTGGGTGACTATAAAGGTACATTACAGGTATCTCCGAAAGTGTCTGTTGGGTTGGCACGGATCAAGACTGGGATTTGTCACTCCGTATGACGGAGAGGTATCTCTGGGCCCACTCGGTAATGCATCATCATAATGAGCTCAAAGTGACCAAGTGGTTGGTCACGGGATCATGCATTACGGTACGAGTAAAGTGACTTGCCGGTAACGAGATTGAACGAGGTATTGGGATACCGACGATCGAATCTCGGGCAAGTAACGTACCGATTGACAAAGGGAATTGAATATGGGATTGATTAAGTCCTCGACATCGTGGTTAATCCGATGAGATCGTCGAGGAGCATGTGGGAGCC